>NW_028261383.1:56843323-57110823 GCF_051295495.1 Thamnophis sirtalis | reverse complement strand
GTTAGCTTCCTCCCATAATTGGGGCTTACCAGGGGTTGTAAAACATCTAATATATATATATATATAATATATAATATATAATATATAGGTAGGATAAAATATATGAACTGGAGGAATATATATGAACTGGAGGAAAGAAACTATATATATATATACACACACACACACACACACACACACACACACACACACACACATATATATATTTATATATATATATAGTTTCTTTCCTCCATCCATCTATACCATTTCCCCCATATCTGATAATATTCTGTTTCTTCTTTTCCCTGGATTTCTTTTGTTAATTTGTCCATTTCGGCACACTCCATAATTTTTCTTAATATTTCATCTTTGCTTGGTATAAATTTATTTTTCCAATTCTGAGCAAAGGCAATCCTCGCCGCTATAATTATGTGTAAAATTAAATACTCGATTTCTTTTTTATATTTCATTGTCATTATTCCTAGTAAAAAAACTTCAGGTTTCCAATCTATTTTGACTCCTGTTATTGATTCTAGCCAAGTTGTAATCCTTTTCCAACACGTCCACCATATGTGATAATACGTTCCCTGTGTTAATTCACATTTCCAACATTTTGGTGAAATATTTACTGAGATTTTTGCTAACCTTGCTGGTGCTAAGTGCCATCTGTAAAACATTTTGTACTGGTTTTCCTTGTATGCAACCAATAGTGTCATTTTTAAATTTGTCCCCCCCAAATTTTTCCCATTTATCTAATTCAATATTGTAGCCAAAGTTCTGTGCCCATTTTAACATTTGTTCTTTCACAATTTCTTTTTCCATTTTATACTTCAGAAGAAATTTATATATTCTCCCTATCATCTTTCTTTCTGGAAAGAAAGATGGATTATTTTGTCTAATTCGTGTGGTTCCATTTGTATAATTTAGTATCGTTATTGTGTTTAGCTTTGATTTGCAAGTAGGTATGTACTTCTAAATCAGAGGCATGTCTTGCTTCGTGTGGAAGAGTTTGTCCCCTGAAGAAAAGTTTTTTTTAAAAAAAAGAAAAGATAAAAAAGTTGACATTCTCAGAGCAGTTTGCAAATTGGGTTGATATAAATGTTAAAAAGCTAGCAGCATTGCTATTGAAAATATTATGGTTGAACCTTCTTTCTGCTAGCAGGTTGAAAAGACTGCTAGCAGAAAGAGGTTTTATTGGATTTCTGATGGGTCATCATCCAGCCCTACTTACCATTATTTGAGGATATCCCCTCCCAAACAAAGCCTCCATCTCACTGATAATCTCCTGGGGAAGCAGACTGAAGCCTATTCAAGGCATTCCAGCATGGAGGGAAGAGTGTTTTTCAAAGGAAATGGAAGAACCGCTCCCACTTGGAGAGTCCATGGTACATGGAGGAAGTTCAAGGTCAGCTGGTTAGGGTAAACATCTGCTTTATTACAATTGGCCCAGGAGTTCTGTCCCCTTTGTAAAGTGCTGTTTTGATTGTGAGGAAGATCGCAAACCCAGCTTCCATAGCCACACATTCCCACAGCCACAAGCTTCTGAAATTGACTGAAATTGTAATTGAAAGGACTGGGGTCTTATATTTCTGTAGCACATAGGGCAGAGAATGCCCCTCTTTTTAGAAAAGAACATTCTACCATAGAATGAAATTTGGCACAGAAATGGCTTCAACATGGAACCACATTTTGCTTCTCCTTCCCTTTGAGATGATGGGAACTGTGATTTGCTGTAATTTGACACACGGATCAGAAAAACATTTCCTCAGACTCCTCTATTGACTACCTAGTGCTCAGTAATAGGCTGACTGGCCAGCCAGCCATTTTGAGAAATAAGGAGCAATGAACTCAAGAGCACCTCACAGTTGGATGTGTTTCAGCTGTCAACCCTGAAGCTGACGTGACTGGAGCCACCTTGGAGCTTCAGTGTTGCCACACTGGAGCTGAGGGATGGGGATAGGGATTTTGGAGATAGCTGTGTAGTCTGTGTATTTTTGTGTAGTCAAAATAAAATACTTTCTCTTGGGAACCAAGGACGTTCTCACACCTATTCCTTGAGGATTTCACCTGCCTTGGAGCTTTGCTTGATATGGGATTATTACTTGGAACCCTGACACATACTCACCGAACCTCTTTCTTGAACTCCATCTGCAAGAAGACTTAGCAGCAGCTTTATCTCAGCTGCAAAAATCCAGGTGTCCATTCTTTTGCAGTTAAGACTCTTTTAACTTTTTGCCATCTAGTGGTAATTACTTCAATAGATCTTTTGTGGAAAATCCCAAAAGTGCTTTTTCAAGAGGCAACTGTACATTTCGCTTCACATCCAAGAAGTTTCTTCAGCTCTGACTGGATGGTGGGAAATGGAAGGATTTATACTCCTTGCAGACAGCCAGTCATTTTTGTTTTTTTTAGCGAGTTGTTAAGGCTTTGTGGAGGTTTATCTGTGTCATCAGGGTCATCTTGAGTGGTGCAAATGTGTGTGGAGCCTTCTTGGAACTGTTGAAATGATTGTGTTGTAGACTGGAAATAGATGATGTTAGTTCCCTCTCCCTCTGTTGAGAGAGGGCTGTTCAATTTTGACATAGATGGCCTCTTTGACCCTTCTTTCTAAAAAATGCAAACGGCCAGATGTTTGCAGAGGCTATAAATCCTTCCATTCCCCACCATCCAGTCAGAGTTGAAGAAGCTTCTTGGATGAGAAGCAAAACATCTTCAAAGAAAAAACAGAAAGTTCGGTTGCCTCTTGAAAAAAGTACCTTTGGGACAATCATGACCTGGATGAGTGAGAATCTCCATAGACACTTTGCCGAAAATGTTTCAGTCGACTACCTTACACAGACCATCACAACATATCCTCTATATAGGAATTCATAGCTTTTCCTGTAGTTGGCGATAGTCATATTTTAGTTACAAGAAATAACCAATCACTGCTTTTTTAATGTCATGCCAGGGAGCTGCCACGCAGTCTTATGCAATGACACTTCTGGTTCTGTTGTAAGCAGTGATGCATGTTGTGTCCCTCCTGAAGACACAGAGGAGCTTTTTAACAAGGGTTGCCACTGTTGTCAATATCACCTGGCTGCACAGCTTTCAGTGTGAATTTATTTACAGAAAAAATGATGACTCTCATGGTTGGGCATCTCTCCCCTCATTACTGGCAGATCTTATTTCTTATTCTATCAACCGTGGAGAGTGGATCCTTACAAAGTGATGACAGTTTCCATGGAAGAAGAATGTGTAGAGGAAGGAATTTCATAATGAGGCATCTCCCTAGTCACTTTCACAATCCTACCCAATCTTATAGCCACTCGTTATAGAGAGCTGTTTTGTTTTTGTTTTTTAAAGAGGAGCCCAGAGGTCTGCTTTTTGACTAATCAATGTGTTGGTGGAAATCCAGTTGATTTGATGCTCTTCCATTTGATGTTATATGTCAACAGAAGCAATGTTGGGTCTGCAATGGAACAGGAACCCAGCTCAGTAATCAGAGGTGTTCTTCTTGTTCCGGCACGGGAACAACTATGTACGTGAGTTAATGTACTTCTTTTTTTATTTGCACTTTATTTATTTGGGGAGGGAGCAGTGAGTGCTGCATGTGCATGCACTAGGGGGTGGGTGTGTCATGCATGCATTACATTATGGGTGCGGGCGCACGCACGGTGATGCACTTTCGGCACATGATGACAAAAAGGCCAGCCTTCACTGTCCTACGTGATGCCAAATCTTTAAGATAGAGTGAGACTAGGAAACCAAGGTCATGATGCTAATTTTACTTTTATTCAGGGTGGATTTGAATTAAATCAAGTTGATTTAAATCATGATTTAAATCACTGTTAAAAAGGCTTGGTTTAAATCAGCTAGATTTAAATCACAATTTTTAAATAGCAACAGTCATCTTTGCCCCGCAGCAGTGGCTCCTCTGACCCGCTGTTGACTCACCGACAGTCCCATTCACTTTAATGGGACAGCTGGCGATGCGGCAGTGACGCAGCAAGGTGAGGGGCGTGGCAGGCAGCAGGTGAGTGGATGCCCACTAACAGGCACTGCCATAATGGGTCTGAAATGACAGGTGCTCTTTAAAAGTAAGGACTCATTCTTGCTGGTAGTTAGAATCTTTATAATATTATTAATATCAATGTTAATCTTTATTAATATTATTTGCAAGCAAAATGAAGGTTTCCTATTTAGCTTGCAGAGCTTGGATTCATTGAATGAGTTTACCAAATATGACTCATGCTACATAACTAAGCTCCATTTCATGCTGAATAAACTAAATTATTAATGTATCTTAAATAGAAAACTATCTTTAGGTATATTTTTTTACTCCAAAAGCATTTTATTAAAATAAATTTGAAATAAAATTTGAAATCAAAATTTAGAAAATCCTATTTAAATTTTTTAAAAAATCAGTGTTTTTTTAAAAAAAATCATATTTTTATCCACCCTGCTTTCATTATAAAGTTACAGCAGCAAAATCATATAAGAAATATACCTTCCCCTTCCCTCCCTTTATCTTTGTGAGAAGTAGGGAGGCTCCTGACTCAGGTGCTTGCTCGAAGGACTCAGATTTCCTTCATCTGATCTTGCTTGTGGCTTTTCCTCCTCTTCCTCAAGTTAATTCTTCGACCCTCAACATATGCATCCATGTGTTCAGATATTGGAATAACATTTACATGGAGCTGTGATAGTGTAGTAATTAGAATGCCGTATTGCAGGCTGACTCCACCCACAGCCAGGAGTTTGATCCTGAGTGGCTCAAGATTGACCCATCCTTCCATGCCTCTGAGATCGGTAAAATGAGGACCTAGATTGTCAGGGCAATGTGCTGGATTAGCACTCAGAGTGCTATAAAGCACTATGGCGGTCTATAAGCCTAAGTGCTATTGCTACATCATCATCATTCTTCCAATGAAGGATGAAGGCCTCTTCCACGTTTCCAACCAATATGGCCCTGAGCTTTCTTTTGCAAATTGGGCCCACAATACTTGCTGATGTTGTGGCTCTATCTTGTTTTAAGGTCTCTTTTGTGGACATAAAACAAGGTGGGTTTCCTACTTCTGCATATTGACTACTATTGCTATGTGAGGCAATGTATTACTTTCAGTGTGTGCAGCTGCTTCATCCCCAATCACTGAAGCAGTCTGCTCTGGAGTGATGCCTCATTGAAAAATAAAGACAATCTGGTCTTGTTGGTTCCAGTTGAAAGCCCTGAAGTGGGCCGCTTCACCTGGCTACTTTGCAGCATCGCTGTCTTCTGTGAATGTGCAGAAGCTTGGGAACATATTGTCTAGAATAGGGGTGTCAAACTCGATTTCATTGAGGGCTGCATCAGGGTTGTATTTGACCTCGGGGGGCTGAGTGGGTGTGGCCAGCTCCACATCACTTGTGTTGGGGGCACCTATGGTGGTCTGGGCAAGGCTGGGTGGATCTTCCTGTAGCCCTCTGCCAGCAAAAACAGAGCTTGGGAGGGCTGGCAGATGGCTGCAAGAGGCTGTTGCAGTCAAAAAGGGAGCCCTCCTGAGTTCCTTTTTTGCTGGCAGAGGGGCTGCAGGCTGGTCCTTCATTATTTCCAGGGCAGCCCAGCAGGCCAGATCTAAACACCTCACAGGCTGGATCCAGTCTGCGGGCCTTGAATTTGACACCCCTGGTCTAGAAGGAGGGGTTGCACTGCTCTGTGGAATTGTATTGGAGAGGCCTCATTCGAAGCAGCAAGCCCTTATGAGTCTTTGCATGGGCCTCCTGAGTACGTATGCGTGCAAAATAGGTTATTTATCTATCACATCATAATGTGGGCTTGAAGCAATAGACAAGGAGCTTCCAGGTTTCAGATCTGACTCTTAATTCGAACTTACTAAGCCTGCCTAAAAGACTTTAGGTACAAAATAAGAGGTATCATAATTTTGAATGTCCTTAAAGAAATGAGAACAAGTTTTAAGGAGAAAGCATACAAAGGTGCAATAGAAATGCTAATGTTACTTTTGTTGAAAGAATCAGAATCCTGAGCTAATTGAAATGTAGTTTGAAAAGCAGCCCTCATTTTGATATGCAGCTGTCTGAGAAACCAGAAAGAGAAAAATAAGTCTTTTTTTGTTCTACTCAGCATTTCAAAGAAATATTTAGTGGCTTTCAGAAGCTGCATCAGCGTGGAAATTTAATACATATCAAGTGAACCAACAAGAGATCCTTGCTTGGATTGTGTGTCTCCTCTGGTTCTGTTTGGGCTATATAAACACATATGGAAGTTACCATGTGAGCTGTGATAAGCAGCCCTCTTGTTCTTTAAAGTTTCACTAGAGTTGTCAATGTAGACTGTGGCCAGCAGATCTGGCAACAGATTCGAACAGTGAGGAGGTTGGGGAGGAACATGGGCCAGTCCTGGAGACTGAAGGAGGGTCTGATGAGGGCTTTGTGTTGGAGGCAGAGAGTGGGACAGAGCTGTATGCCAGTTATCATCTGCCTTCAGAGTGAGACATCAGTGGGGCAGACAAACAGCTGGAGCCTGTTCCCAGTGTGTGCATGCACAGAGTTGCCAGATGAAGGGAACAGCTAAAGAACAGGAGTTGACTTGGGAGTAAGACCACAGGTGGGCAATAAATACCCCCTCCCAGAAGAAATAAAAGAGGAGCGAAGAGTGGAATTTGCAGGAGACAATTCGTTCTCTTAATTGGTTTGTGACTCCGAGACTCCTTGCCAAGTTTTGCAGATATTAGCCCTGCAGCTCTCCAAGTCAGATAAAGTCTGTGACTGTAAATCCTCCCTTGAAAGACTTTGCTGGATGTGAATGAGCAGAATTCACAGTAAATTAATAAAAGGGACTTTTGTCGGGACAAGGAGTTTGCTTCATGCTCTTGGGAAGCCCAGGTCAGAACAGACTGGTCTTCATAAATATAATGCCATTTTATACAACCAGGAGTCCTTGTGTGTACTGTAGATTTGTCTAATATGAAGGCTTATGGGTTTGTTGGGATCCTTAAAGTAAAGGTATTTTTTATCCCCACAGTACCCCCCAACCCCCATTGGCATAGAGGGAGAGAAGGATAACATCTGGACCAGAATTTATGGAATATATAAAGACAACAAATAAATGACATGGAATTTTATGTCCTCAGCATACTTATAGTATTTGCTAGGTACCATTCCAATGTGGAACACAATTGGTAGAAAATACATTTGTGTAACATATAGGGAGGTTTATTAATTAAATTTATAGGCCATCCATCTTGCTAGCTATAGTGACTCTGGGCAGCTTACAATGCAATAAAAATAGAAATATAAAAAAATTATAAACATAAGAACAATTAAAATTACAAGAACTTGCCTGGAGCAAGGGTGGTGCTTTTTCTGTCAATAAAACTTCTAAATTATTATGGTTATTGGCAAAATGGACTACGATAAAAGAAGACAATTATAATAAACTGTTACAACAAATACAAAAAGATCTGGACAATTGGACTAAACTACAGATATCACTAATTGGCAGAATCTCAACAATCAAAATGAATATACTACCCAAACTAATTTATCTTTTTCAAACAATACCCTTTAAATTAGAGAAATTTTATTTTGAACAACTAAATAAAATGGTATCCAGATTTTCCTGTTCAGGGAAGAAACCACGTATTAAATACAAACTTCTACAAGATAGTAGAAACAAAGATGGTTTCAGCCTCCCAGACTGGGAGCTTTAGTATCAGGCAGCAGCCTTGACATGGCTCAAGGATTAGATCCAACTAAAAAATAAAAGGATTCTTATGCTAGAAGGCCATGATCTCCAACTTGGTTGGCATATTCTTTCCTGGGAGGGAAAGAATAAATCTCATTCATACTTCCAGAGACACATAGTAAGGGATGTCCTGTTTAATGTCTGGGAAAAAATAAAAAAGAACCATTATATGAAAACCCCAATCTGCTTATCAACAATGGAAACAATGACATATCCAAATACCAAAGATCTCAGTAAAATAGTAAGTTATGCAGAATGAAAAAGATAAAATTGTATGAAAAAGGAGAACTAAAATCAGTACAATATCTGAAAACACAAGGAATAAATATGGAATGGTGGCCCTATTTACAAATCAAAACAAGATTTCAAAAAGGAATGGAGGAAGAGACAGTAAAGGAGACAATGATTAGCTGGGCCAGAAACTTTGGTCATAATACAGAGTTAGAAAAATGGGAAAAACTATGGGAAAGAAATTATAAATTTACAATGGCAGTAGCCTACAAAGAAAACCTCTATAAAATAGTTGTAATTTTATTTGCCCCCAGCGAGATTGGCCAAAATGTATCCAAACGTTGGAGATGTAGCCACAAATCTGTAACATTCTACCATATAGTGAACGTGCTCCACCACAAGGAAATACTAGTGTAAAATTCAGAAACGGGTGGAAGAAATTACGGAGCAAAAGATAGAACTGAAACCGGAATCGTTCTTATTAGGAATATTAGACTCGAAAACAGACAAAAAATATCAATACATAATACTACTGTAGCTAGGATTGCTTTCGCACAAAACTGGAAACAAATCAAGACACTCGCAGACGAAACAATAATTAGAAATGTACTCGAATGTGCAGAGATGGACAAAATGACCACGGAGATAAAAGAAAGAGAAGAATCAGATAATTATAAAATATGGAATAGAATGTATATGTGGTTAGAAAACAGAAGCCAAAACAGGAAATAGAAGTCTTTTTTTTTTGCTTTTTCTAAACTAGTATCGAATAAAAATTAATCAAAGTTACTAATTACTGTATTGACCATAATGTAAATATAATGGTGATATGAACAAATTATTATTGTTACAACTGTGAGTACAACTGTTATTACACTTTTACAGATGTTAAAACTGATAGGAAGGCAATGTAGAATAGAGAACTATAAAAGCTAAGTATGTAAGCCGATACAGAAGGCTGTAAAACTATTTTATACTGTTATGTGTGTCTTGTTTTTTCTGTATTTTTTTCTTGTTTTTAAACGTTAAAATGTTTAATAAAAACTATTTTTTTTAAAAATAAACTTCTTTAGTTTTATTCTAATACCTACTAGATCCAGCAGATGGCAGCATTACCCAGCAGAAAAACTGAACAAAAAGAGAGCTATATTTATTTAGTTATTATTGAATCCCTATAGATAATTTCTTCCCATAAAGGAAGAAATTGCTATTATTGTTAATATCTAAGCCATTGGAAAAAACAAATAAGAAGGAACTTAGATACTTGTAAAATTATACCTTAGACATTTGAAGGTCGTCTTTTGCCAATTCTGTTTATTTCTCCTGTATTTTGGAGACAGGACGTAGACTGTCTTATTTTTGCATTATGTTATTTACAGGCAATTTTTTCGCTTGTCCATCATTCATTTGGGAAACTCAAAGACTCTTAGGCTTCTTGATTCATAAATAAAATTGCATATCAACCCATTTTATTCCATGTAGATGCTGGAATTCATTGTAATAAGTTTGTTGCTAGAATAGGTGAAAAAATATATTACTTTTATTATTATCGCACTTTTGATCCAGCCAGATTACCAGAGTTCTCGGGATACACTACAAAGTTATATAAAATACTAAATACAATAAATAATATGAAACCTTAAATAGTGCAGGAAATGTATAATACAAATCTCCACCCCATATTAATGTTGGTAGGTGTTTAACATCAAAACCTCAGAGAAAATTACTTTGAAGAGAAGAAAATAATCAGGAAACTTCAGGTACAAAGACTGGTTTCTCTTCCAAGAGTTCAGGGCATTGACCAGGAAATCGATGTAAATGTATGATAACTTTGGACTATAGGTAACCCTCGACATGCAATAGTTCATTTAGTGACTGTTCTAAATTACAACGGCACTGAAAAAAGTGACTTATGACCGTTTTTCACACTTGCCACCATTGCAGCATCCCCAGGGTCGCATGATCAAAATTCAGGCGCTTGGCAACTGACTTATATTTATGACGGTTGCAGGTTCCCAGGGACATGGGGTCACCTTTTGAGGGTTCACCGACAAAAGGGCGCCCGACAAAAGCACGCCTAACTAAACTGCGGTGACAAAACCGCGAGTTCTAAACCACGCCGATGAATGAGCGCTGAAGCGCGCTGACAACAGCACACCGACAGAAGCGCACTCTAAACCTAACCCTAATCCTAACCCTAAACCTGACCCTGACCCTAACCCTTATCTTAACTTAAATCGCGCTGTTGTCGGCGCGTTGATGACATCACTGTTTTAGCGCCGCAGTTTTGTCATGCGTGCATTTGTCGGGTCACGCCTTTTGAGAGCTGACAAGCAAACTCAATGGGGAAACCCCGTTCCCTTAACAACCGTCTTACTAACTTAGCAACTGCAGTGCTTCACTTAACAACTGTGACAAGAAAGGTCATAAAATGGGGCAAAATTAACAACTGTCTTGCTTAGCAATGGAAATTTTGGCTCGATTGTCGTAAGTTGAGGACTACCTGTACTCTTTCTTAACTTGTTTTGAGCATAAAATGAGGTGATACATATGTGAATGACCCTTGAAGTCCAAGAGGAAAGTACATAAAAAGAACCAGTCTTTTAGCAAAATTGACTATGGTTGACTTTCTTGGCAAGACTACAGAAGGCCCCAGAGGAAAGGTAAGAAAGGAGAAAAACAGACCCAGGAAACTACAGACCAATCAGCCTAACATCGATACCCAGGAAGATACCAGAAAAGATAATTAAAAAACATTTAGAAACAAGTAAACTAATAACTAGCAGTCAGCACGGGTTTGTTAAAAACATCACGCCAAACCAATCTTATTTCATTCTTCAACATAGTGACTAAATTAGTAGACCAGCAAAATACTGTGGACATAATATACTTAGACTTCAGCAAGGCATTTGACAAAGTAAACCACAACCTACTTCTTGGTAAACTAGAAAAAAGTGGGATAGATAACATCACCACCAGATGAATTTGCCACTGGCTGACAAACCATGCTTAACGAGTAGTCCTAAATGGTCTAAGTCTATATGGAGAGAAGTAAGTAGTGGGGTACCACAAGGTTCCATCTTAGGCCTAGTACTCTTCAATATCTTCATAAATGACTTAGATGAGGGAATAGAAGGGCAACTTGCCAAATTTGCAGATGATACTAAGCTGGCAGGTATAGCTAACATCATAAAAGATAGACTCAAAATCCAGATGGATCTTGACAGACTTGAACACTGGGCCCTATCCACAATGTAGAGAATGAAATTCAATGTAGAGAAATGTAAATTCCTACACTTAGGCAAGAAAAACCAAAAGTGAATATATAGACTGGGTGAAACCAGACTTAATACCAGTAACTATGAGAGGGATCTTGGAGTCTTAGTGGACAATCAGCTAAATATGAGGCAGCAGTGTGCAGCGGCAGCCAAAAAAGCCAATGCAATCCTAAATTGTATTAACAGAGGGATACAATCAAGATCAAGTGAGGTACTAATACCATAATAAAGCCTTAGTAAGATCACACCTAGAGTACTGCATCCAGTTTTGGTTACCACACTATAAAAAAGATGTTGAGCCTCTAGAAAAAGTGCAGAAAAAAGCAACCAGGATGATTGGGACTAGAGACATGAAGGAGGGTTACAGGAACTAGGCATGAGTAGTCTAGTGAAGAGAAGCATGAGGGGAGACATGATAGCAGTGTTCCAATATTTGAGGGGCTGCCACAGAGAGGAGGGCGGTCAAGGTATTTTCCAAAGCGCCAAGGCCAGACAAGGATGGAAACTGAACACGGAAAGTTTCAACCTGGAATTAAGGATAATTTTTCTGACACAACACTCAACCAATGGAACATCTTGCTCTTCTTGAGGCTTTCAAGAAAAGATTGGACTGCCATTTGCCAGAAATGATGGAGGGCCTCCTGCTTGGGTGGGGGGTTGGACTAGATTACCTACAAGGTCCCTTCCAACTCTGTTAATCTGTTAAATAAATGTAATGATTGATGTAACCAGTAATGTCCCTTTGTCCTATCCACACATGCCTGCACATTTCACATGTACATCTCAGCATCCCAGTCTGTGCAAGGATCATCTTCCTTATTCGGAAAGTGACTTCAGAAATTCGGTGAAAATTTTGAGACAGAGAAGATTCAATAGCCATCTTGTAGCATTAGATCTTTTGCAGGTTGAACAACCCAAGCTCAAAGCATCCTGGCTTTTGCCAAAGCTGCTGAGAAATTGTATGCAGCTTTTGGGATAGTATCATTTAATGTGTCGTTTTGACCTAGTCCCACATAGAATATTAATTGTAGGCCATCTGAGAAAAGAGTATCCTGAGGAAAACATCCTGAAATTGAACAGGCGTATCCTTTTCCTGCTATTTCTGGTGCATTTTTTTGGGGGGGGGGAATTTAAATGCAAAACAATTAGTGTTCCTCACAAGAATTCTGTACAAGGTTCTTTCTGCCTCTTTAAAAGCAGCTTTTTTGGTTCAGTGGCTCCCCTTAGAAGGCGGGGGGGGGGGGGGAATTTGAGATTGGCAGGGAAAGATGGAAAGAGAAATTAACTTCCTGTGGTGGCCTAGTTAGGTAAATTACTATAGAAGAAGATGGGATGAAACTATATCAAAAAGAAATAAACTTTTGACGTTTTTTTAAGGAAGTGCTGGTGGGTTTTAAGCCAAGCTGTTAAGAACTTCAAAGATTTATTCTTGTTAGATTTCTCCATCCTAACTGCTGCATGAATCATACTGTTATTTCCACTGTCTGAAAATGTCTTATTGTCTCATTTCCTTTATAGGTGCAATGTCTGTTCTGGCCTGGGGACAACTGCTTGTACAGACTGTGCAGGAACAGGAAAGTTGCTGACATACATTGAGATGCAAGTTGAATGGCAAGTATTGCCAGATTATAGCAATAGTAATAGCCCTTAGACTTATATACTGCTTCACAGTGCTTTACAGCCCTCTCTAAGCGGTTTATGGAGTCAGCCTATTACCCCCAACAATCTGGGTCCTCATTTTACCCACCTTGGAAGGATGGAAGGCTGAGTCAACCTTGAGCCTGGTGAGATTCAAACTGCCAAATTGCAAGTCAGTCGGCAGTCAACAGAAGTAGCCTGTTGTACTGCACCCTAACCATTGTGCCACCATGGCTTATTGCAAATTACAAATTATAGGCACAATTTAGAAATATTTCTACAGCAAAATGAAGTAAAATTAAAAGAAGTGGGGGGACCATTCCATTGGAAGAAACATCTCACTTTTATTCTTATATGTCAAGTAGGATAAAATAAAGATGGTTTCATAACAGTTGTATGTTTTACCACTTTCAAAACTGTTACACTGAACTGTTATTACAATGAAACAATAGATTACTTGTGAGATATTTTAGATTTCAATATCTATAAATTGTATCATAATCATATCATAAGTTAACCTTTACTCTAAGTGGGCTCAAGTCTTGAATCTGACAGTAAACTGCATAAAATTGTACTCCATGAACAATATCTAGGTTAGATTAAAACATAAGGCTTGTTTCTCATGTATGAAGTTATTTGAGATGTTAATGAATACTCCCATAATTTAAACTGTCATTCCTCTAAGGAAGAATTTCAGTGTGACCATTTGGAATTTTCTGGAACCTATACAAATGGAAGATGTCCAATTCATGTCAAAACTAATTATAATAATTAAATTGGGCTTCAATCTCTTGTCGCTTAACTTGGCAGTACAAGAGTAGATTATGGCATTGGCTTGTGTTTCAGAGCCACCATTAACCATAATTTTAGAAGCAATGCTGGGGTTTCACTTTTTATTTAATCCATTTTTCACATAATACAACATAATCATAGGCCTGCCTCATTGTTGATCTATATTAGAGGCTTCAGCAAGCAATTGACCTTATTCTTCCCGACACCCAGTTTTTCTGAATCTGATTTGCTATGAAAAAAGGACCTGCACCAGAGGTTCACTTTGTAAATGGTATTGTTTGCCTTCACAGGAAAAATAACATTTTTGAATACGTGATGGATGAAAGAACTGGGTTTCCTACTGAACTCTTCAAAGGAGTTAAAGGGAAGAAGCTATTTGTGGATGAGCAATACTTGGTAATGAAATACTTATAGTAGAAACACAGGGCTTACCTCATGGCAGGATTGAAAAAAGCAATTTGAATGCATGTATTTACGCACTTATGCAGGCCTGAATGTATATAGGTGCATGTTACACAAACACTCAGGGCAACTTATATGTCAGGCCTGGAAACCATTTTTTTACCTGTGGGAGTTCAGGCCTGCCACATTTTCTACTGTGGGAAAATGGGGCGGGGGTTATAAAGAGTGTGGGTGATATATAGTCAAAATAACATTCTTTCTCAGAGAGTCAAGGCCACCTTGCCCTGCAGCTCCGATGAGATAACTGAGAGGCATCTCCAGTTATGGATGGTGCCTGATTGGATCATGTGATGGACATATGGGTACTGGGCAGGGACTTCCTTTTGGGTGGGGAAAACCTGGAAAATTTCAGATTTGGGTTTTCCCAGATGTGCCAATATGCCATCTCTAATAAAATGGAACTTTAAGGAAACACAATCCCTCAGTCTTCTCTCGTTAGAGGTGTTACTTGGAACCCTGACATTATAACAATTAAAAGTAGCACAATATAAATATAAAGTTAGTAGTGCTCGATTATGACTGATTGCTTAGAAACTGTTCCAAGTTATAACAGATCCCTTCCAAAAGGTATTTATGGCCCAGTTCCAAAATTTTGAAGGCCAGTGCTCCCTCCAATATTGTGACTGCATTTCAGGCATTTAGCAACTGGCTCACATTTATGACTTTTTAAATTAATTAAAATTAATTTTAATTTTTTTGCTGAAAATTGGCATTTACTTTAGGGTTGTTTTTTTTTTTTTTTTTGCAAAAATGCCCCTTAGCAAACAGTGGGTTCATTTAACAACTGCTGCATTTGCTTAATGACTGCTGGAAAAAGGGTCATAAAACTGGGGTAGTCATGTGGTGATCTACTTTATGACTGTCATGACTTACAACAATAACGGGTAAGATCTGTTAAGATCGCAAGTCAAGAACGTCCTGCTTTGTGCCCTTTCTGCTATAGTGCCCACCTTACGAAACATCCTCCCTCTGGAAATGAGGATGGCTTTGACCCTGCTGGACTTTTCTAAAGCTTTAAGACTTGATTCTATGCCCAAGCCTGAGTCCCTGAGCATGTGCAGGGGAGAGTTTCTTGGTTATATTAGGAGTTTGGGCTATGATGTTTCTTGGCTGCTGTGTATTTTAATTTTTATAATGTTTATTATTACTTTTATTTAATTTTGTTCACTTGCCAGAACCACTTGTTGAGACTGGCAGTCATATAAATCCATGAATGAATGAAAAATAAATAAATAAATCCCGGCAATATATCTTCTTCCACTTATCTGTGAACCTATCCAGTAATCTATCTACCCAGCACTGGATGGAAACTTATCAAAGAGAGAACCAGCTTAGAAATAAGGAGAAATTTCCTGACAATGAGAACAATCAATCTGTCAGCATTCCAAGTAAGAACCCCAACCAAAGAATACTCCAAGGCAAGCAATTCCTCAAAGTTCCATTTTATTAGAGAAGTCATATTGGCACATCTGGGAAAACCCGAACCTGAAAGTTTGCAGGGTTTCCCCACCCAAAAGAAAGTCAAAGTTCCATCCTTTGCACCCACATGTCACGTGATCCAATCAATTCACTTTCCCAACTGGAGACAAACCCTTAGGCACTCCCATCCAGGTGCAAGCTAATTGTCATTGGTTCCCAGATAAAGGAATGTTGTTATGGCTAATTCTCCACCGATTCCTTGAAATCCCCCCTCCTGGTTTCTCAGGTACTAAATGTGGCAGCCCAGAAGTTCCAAAGAAAAAGATGGCTTCCATGGCTGACACAATCAGCGGTAGAGCTTGCCTTCAGAAGTACTCCAACAAGGGAGGTTTTGAAGAAGAGATTTGTCCAGAATGATGTAGAATCTCCTGCTTGGGCCGGGGGTTGGACTAAAGACCTTCCAACTCTGTTATTCCATATTCTAAATATCTTCATGAATGTTGTTTATGAAGATCCAGCCCACTATTTAGTATATCCTTCTCTAGTGATTTTGAGACTATGCCTCTCAGCACTCCCTTTCTGCGTTGTAAGTACAATCGGTGGCCAGCAACACACCAATCAACCAATAGGAAGGCACCACATAAATATAGCATATAGAGCAGCCCAAAGCACATATTCCAGTTGAGAGAATGTTCTCTGACGATGGGCTCCAGAACAAGTCTGAAAGCTCAGAAGAATAAACCTCTGGTCCTGATGACCAACCCTGATTAGATATTGTAAATACTGTCACTGTTGTCCAGTGCATCTGAAAAATACCAAGCCAAAGGCAGCTTTTATCCCAGTTTTCTTTTTTTCTCTTGGTTAATTTATTGTTTTATTTCATTGAGCGTCCATCCACATACTCCCATGGATGTGTTTTCCTCCTGTCTCTGCTTACTTTCTTAGTTACTTAATTTGCTTATTTTAACTTGTATGGTGGTCTAACAGCTCTGGGGAACTTAACGGTGTTAAAAATATCGCAGCACGAAAGCAACACTTGAAAAATAAAATAGATGTTATTTGTGACAAAGCATGATTCTCAAACGCTTACATTTATAGTGAGCTTATATGTTCCCCTGACCCAGTGCCTGGGGCAAGAATCAAGTTTTGAGGCTTTGTTAAAAGCTGGAAGAATCAAGACATCAGAGAGGGATTTTTTCTTAGAGCAGGGACTGGAAAAGAGAAAAGTGCCTTCTGGATACGATCAGATGATGTACCATTTAATTGGTAGGACCTGGCCAGTCCTGTTCATCTTGTATGGCAGGCAGAAATCCTTGCAGTCCCTCAAATATTCAGCTCTGGGCTATGTAGGAAGTGGTGGCATCTTGAATTGCACCTGGAAATATATTGGCAATCAGTGAAGTTCACACAATTTAGGTGTTACATGGGTGCATTGAGACACACCTATATCTACTTGCACTGCTATGTTCAGGACTAGCATTAGCTTCCAAGTAGTCTTCAAGGGCAGCCTTGTATAGAGCACACTGCAGTAATCTAAAGTTTTGGAATAAAAGACTGTGGACTGTAAATGTTTGTTGTACTTGCCTGGGTCTAGTCCATACAGAAACTGTTTCTGAGCTGTATCTAGCTCTATTTTCAATGTTCAGTTGCGTTTCTGTTAGTGTAGGGCAGGGATGGCAAATCTTTTCAGCATCAAGTGCCCAAACCAGAACACGCATGCATGTGCGTCAGTGGTGGGATACGACTGGTATGCCCCAGCTAGCTGGGAGCACCGGGTACCTTCCCGGTACGGTGCTCCGGAGGGCCCGCCTGCCCGCCCTCCTTACCTGTATTTGAGCCGATCGGGGCTTACGGGCATGAGTGTACGACATCTATGCAACGCTCTGCCAAGCAGCTGGAGCATCGCAGAGGTGTCGCAGAGCATCAGGGGCAGTAAGTACACATGCACGCTCTGCGCATGTGCGTGTGGTGGACGCCGGGCCCCATTGCACCATGCTGGTTATTCTAGGATCTGGAACCCACCACTGATGTGCGTGAATGTGTGTGCACTGGAGCACCAGATACCCAAAGACCAGTGTCCGGTGTGCATGCATGTGCACCAGCCAACTGGTCTTCGTACACATTGGAGCGCTTGAAACCCAAAGATCAGCTGGCTGGTGTGCGCATGCCAGTTTTGGGGCTGTTGTTGGGGCCGTTTTCACAGCATTTTTGGATCATTTTTCAGTGTGTAAAAGGCCCCCCACATGGCCCAGAAACAAGCCCTTTTTTTGGCCATTTTTTGGCTGTTTTCCGGCACCCGCGAAGAGCAGCTGGCGATGGCACGCGTGCCCACAGAGGGGACTCTGTACGCCACCTCTGGCACATGTGCCATAGGTTTGCCATCACGGGTGTAGGACAATAACATTACCCATCCCTTCATTTTAATGTTCTAGAGTTTTATATCTCCTAAAAATGTTGTTTTCCTAGGTTCATCCAGTGGTAAGCTTCCCTATCTGTGCTATTAATCAAGCTTCCCGAAATGCCATTGAACAACATCATGCTCAGTTTGGATCTACTGCACGGATACTGAGACAGGTGAGAGCAACAGAGATTGGCAAAACGCTTTTTGTAATGTGATGATCCATCGCGGTACTATGGATTAACTGATTTATATGCCTTTCTGATAGGGTGTATAGAAGAAAGGGAAATATGCAACGATGGCAAATGTCTGTAGCTCGGCTGTTGAATGAGGGTGGAGGCTCATTCTCCCAGCTTATGAAGAAACCATGTTCGGAAACCAACCCACAAGCTCAAAGAATGAACCTCCACCCTCGAAGGGAAATATCTTGGCATGGAGCTATTCCTTCTCACCATGATAAAATAATTTTTGAGAGGGCTATGTGTTGTGGCCCGGCAGAAGCTATTGGAGCTGCCGCCAGACTCCGACAGCGAGGGGTCTTATGATTCGGCCCTGGAGGAAGTGGAGGACCCTGGACAGGGTTCCGACTCCGAGCAGGGCAAGGAGAGACTGGTTGGCCACCAGGTGGTGTCTGAGCCTTGGATCAATGGGGAGGAGACAAGAGTGAGTGATCCAGAAAACACCTGTAGGTTGTTCCAGGATGCACACCATCGAAGGGCTACTCGGCGTCAAGAACAACGGCGTAATCACAAGAGGTGATTATGCTCAGCTGATGCTCATTAAGATCCTCTCCTGATTATAAAAGAGACTGCTTGTGCCATGCCCTTTTGCAGAAGTCAACGTTCACGATTAAGAGAAATCAACTTGGCAAGTTGGATTGCTGCCAGAGTTTGTTTGCATTTGCTGCCTAGGTTTGTAGGAGTTGCTGCCAGAGTGCTTATCTCTTTGTTTATTTTGGGCTTGCAGCCAACGAGAGTCTGGACTGAGTATTCTTCTTTACGTTTGTTTTTGGCTTTTGTTCCTGGATGGCGACGGGTTGTGTGTGTGTCAGAATAGCTATGTATTCAGTTATGTACAGCAAAGGGGACTTAGTTTAATACAGGGGTGTCAAACTCGCAACCCGCAGGCCAGAGCATCATGCACTGGCCATGCCTACCCCCAGTTTAGCAAAGGGGGAAAAAGTCATGATATGTCACGTGACGCTGCCGTGACAATGCAAGTTTGACAGCCTTGGTCTAATACATTGAAATTATAAACAAGCAAGTGTTCAAAGAAGCCAGAAAGATTAAAAAAACAAGTAAATTATAACAGCAAGCCATTGTTGGTTTGGTTACTTTATACCCAGGTGTCATTATCTATGCATGCATTTTTATTCTATCTCTTCCCTAAAGTGGCAGGCTCATGGTAGTGATGGGGAATCTCCTCTCATTTTGTGCCCACAACCTGCCTTAGAGTGCAGGATAAATGACTGGCCCAAGGTAATGCAGAACACTCAACAATTATGTGGGAATTTGAGCCTCTCTTAATCTCTCTTACCTATGGACCCTTTTCAACTTGCTTTCCAAAATTCTCTAGCTGCTGAGTGCAAGGGTTCCTTCCCCAGTGGTCACCTGATTAAAAGTAAAAATGTGGTGCTCAGAGTAAGAACAAAGGGTGGGAAGGGAAAGTAATCTTCTCCCCAAGGGAAAATCACCAGTTGGATTTGTGGAAATTGATTGCCCCTAAATAATACTTTCCAATCTGTTTCTCAAAGAGCTGGCTGTTTGAAAGATGACAATTATAGGGAAAGGTTCCCCTTGCACATATGTGCTAGTCATTCCTGACTCTAGGGGGCGCGGTGGTCATCTCCATTTCAAAGTCGAAGAGCCAGTGCTGTCCGAAGACGTTTCTGTAGTCATGTGGCCGGCATGACTAAATCCCGAAGGTGCACGGAATCCTGTTACCTTCTCAACAAAATTGGTTCCTATTTTTCTACACTTGCATTTTTACATGCTTTTGAACTGCTAGGTTGGCAGAAGCTGGGACAAGTAATGGGAGTTCACTCCATTAACGCAGCGCTAGGGATTCGAACCACCGAACTGCCAACCTTTCTGACTGACAAGCTCAGCCACTGAGCCACTGCGTTCCCTAATAATTATACCTTTTATCTTTTTGCAGAGGCAAACCATTGAGCTGGTATTTCTTACCAAAGTGGAATATGAATGGCACAGGAAATCCTATTCCTATTATGTCTACGGGAATGAGCACAAGGTCTATGCAGAGGATTATCCTAAAAAGTGTGGCTGTACTATTGTATGATACCTTCCATCCATTGACAGAGAAACATTGATCATTCCTGTATTACGTCTGCTCACCTGCTTCAAGTCATGTATCTCAAATGAATTATAAACCATTGCATTAGCCTTTAAAAGAAGACCTGGGGGATTGTCTCTAGGGCTGAAACACTGCATATTTTTTGTACAATTGAATGTTCATTGTTCTTGATGATTAAAAATACTTGTGTTGGTATATTAGTTATAACAAATGTTAAAAGTTTAAGCCAAACATGCCAGAGATTCCATTCCTTTCGTATCTCTGGTTTTCCTTAGTTTCTTCTCTCATCCTGAATTAATTCATTATGTTCTGAGCCTTTAATGGAATATTGTATTTCATTGGCTTAGTGCACTTGGCACAGAGTGTTACCCAATTCCAGATATAATTTTGGATTTTTTTTAAAAAAAATTAATTCTTAGTTGCACTCTTTTTTTTAAAGTTTCAATATATATCAGGAAACGGATTATCCAAAGTGACAGAAAGACTAAGACTTTGTAGAGGCCAAAAGTTTTAAATTGTTTAATTCATGTTTAATTCTTCAGTTGATTACTGTTATCCTATGTCCTTGATAGGACGGTATATAAGTAATACTAATTCACTTTTCTCTCACTAATTATTACAAACAGAAAGATCATATCCTAATAACTACATGTTATAATCATATCCTAATAACAACTTATTATAATCATATCCTAATAACTACCTATTATAATCTTTCTAGCCTGAATTCGGAACTAATAAAGTGCAGTTATTCTAAACATATGCAATAAAAGAATACTCTGATATGCTGGTATGAGGTTTTAAATTTTCTTGTAAAATTTTATGAACATTTTATAAAGCTATATCCTTTTTGCAAATGTTGGATGGAATGGCTCTATCCTAAAAAGCATTGTAAAAAAATAGATTATAGAACAGAATAAAAAAGAAAATATGGTTTCAGTGGAATAAAATAGAAATGGATAGTGACAATAATAGCAATCAAAGGGGAAACATTGAAGGACTTGTTTCTCTCATCTAATATACTTTTAAATTATGAGTGCCCCTGGCTTCTTCCTATGGTGAAGATTCCTTTGGAGGAGGCTAATTGGGACTCACTCCAGTCCTAATGAACTTTCTGTTAGTTAAAGTACAAGAAGTGAAGCTCTTACTGTGTGAATAAAGCAGATTGGGTCAGGAATGAGGAACCTTGTTCCATTCTGTTGGAAGAAAAATCTTATCTGGTTCAGTTCCAATCCAGGAGAAAGGCACTGGAAATAAAATGGAGGCTGGGGGCTGGAAAGAAAGGTTCCCTTTATTGATGAAGCAAAACCACCAAGCACATGTGATTCGAAGATAGTTGACAAAATGGAGTTGAGAGAGGGTGGGTTTTTATACCTTCTTTGGGCTTTGAGCTTCCTGTTGCTCTGCAAGAACATGTCCTTTAATATTCCAAGAGAGGGAAGTAGAGGGGAGGAAAAGAGTAGGAGAGGGAGGAGGAGTGGAGCGAGGAGAAGGAGAGAGGACGATGGTGGAATAGGGTATAACATGATGTAGAAGCAGATGAGCAAATGTGGATGGATGGCAAGAGGAATTGATATAATATTGGATAATATAAAATAATGCTTGTTAAGATGTAGTGGTATACTTGCGGTTACTTGTATGAAAATAAAAAAAACATTTTTTAAAGAACGTGTCCTTTAATATTCTAATGGCTGTTGTTAGATTCCTTTGAGGTCATAGCTGGCTGTATAGGCAAAAGGGGAAATGCAAATCCTATGGGGTGTGTCTGAGCTAATCTATAGTTTCTAGCTGGCTCAGTCTTTCTGAATGGATTACCAAATCTGCATTTCTATAAATTGGCCTCCTCAGTTTCTGCTTGGGGCAGGGAAACAGGCTGGCTCCCTTAAGGTTTTTTTCTATTTCTTCTTTCAGGGAAATATTCCATCCTGCCTTTCTGATATTCTCCAAAATATTTCATTATCTTGGGGGGGGGGGGCTTCCAACACTTCTAAGCTGCATTCTAGGAGATGAATTCCAGTGTTGAATGAATCTGATTGCCTGGTAGCCATCTTTCGCATTAGACCTTCAGGATGGGCAAAACCTGGAAGCTTTCCGGTCTGGATTTTTCCAGATGTGCCAAGATGACATCACTAATAAAATGGAACTTTAAGCCTTGGAGTCTTTTTTCATTAGGGGTGTTACTTGGAACCCCCACATCTGAATCTAGCATGCATCTGGTCACCTGCAGGTTTGCTTTCACTGCATCTGTTAGACTTAAGCACTGCTTCTGTTTTGAAGTTGCTTTGGATGCTGCAGTTAGGCTTAAAAAAAAATCTCATATCCAGTTGAGTTCTCTTGTGAGGATTTCTGGGGGAGGGGGGTGTCTCTGAATGAGAATGAGCCAAGGTGGCGCAGGTGGTTAAAAGCAGCACTGCAGGCTACTGCTAGATCAGCAGGTCAGCGGTTCAAATCTCACCGGCTCAGGGTTGACTCAGCCTTCCATCCTTCCGAGGTGGGTAAAATGAGGACCCAGATTGTTGGGGGCAATATGCTGACTCTCTGTAAACCGCTTAGAGAGGCCTGAAAGGCCTATGAAGCGGTATATAAGTCTACTGCTATTGCTATTAGAATGTCAGTTGGTCTTACCTGAACTGCATGTCTTGAAGGATGGCATGGGAGCAGTCACAGCTGGGTATTGTCCCCACGCCCCACTTCGGAGACCTTAAAATATGCTACTCTTTCAATTCTCCCAGTGGAATTTTCCATTGTGGGTCCTTGGTGATCTCTGACCTTGATTGTTTTCTTGCAGATGTTTCATTATCCAACTACGTAATACTAGCACCAATGAGCTCAGAGAGCACTAGGATCCACAATTCAACCCCGAGCTACATACAGTACATTCAGAAAGTATTCACTTTTGTTATGCTGCAGCTTAATTCTACAGTTATTGAAATTCATTTTTTCTCATTAATCTAAGTACCCTATAATGACAAGGTGAAAGCAGAATTTTAGAAACTTTTGTAAATTTATTAAAAAGGAAAAAACAACCCTGAAATATCACATTGGCATAAGTATTCAACCCTTCACTGAATTTTAACAACTAGCATAACAAAGTTGACAAAAGTGAAGGGGGTCTCAATACTTTCTGAATGCACTATATATTCTCTTCTATTAATTGATTATACTTGGAGAGTGTCTTTGGAGATTCTCAGTCATCCGGGTCATGGTTGTCCCAAAGGTGCTTTTCCAAGAGGCAACTGGACTTTCTGGTTTTTCTTTGAAGACATTTCGCTTCTCATCCAAGAAGCTTCATCAGCTCTGAAGAGAAGTTGGAGCAGTGCTTTCTCAGGATGTTTTGTGTCCTGTGTTCCTTCACCGTTGAGCACAGGTGCTGAGGTACAGGCTGTTGGGGATGAGTCTGTGCTGCTTTGCATATCAAACAAGTATAAATGGATTCCTGTAGTCTACAATTTTTCTGAAAATTCATTTATACTCCCACACCATTTGAAAGGTGTTCATCCCAAAGTGCATAGCTAAATGTCTGGAGATTCTCAGTCATCCATGTCATGGTTGTCCCAAAGGTGCTTTTTATCAAGAGGCAACTGATTTTTCTTTGAAGACATTTCGCTTCTCATCCAACAATCTTCCTCAGCTAAAGAAGCTTCTTGGATGAGAAGCACAACATCTTCAAAGAAAAGATGGGAAATTTTGAAAAATGAGATTACAAAAGCTCAGTCTAGCACAATACCAATGAAGAAGAAAAATAACAGCTCCCAAAAGAAACCAGCATGCTGCATAAAGAACTCTCTGACAAATTGAAAGACAAAAAAGATAAGTATAAAAAGTGGGAAGAGGGGGACATAACTAAGACAGAATATCAGCAAATAGTCCGAGCATGTAAAAATGAAGTGAGGAAAGCTAAGGCTCGCAATAAAGAAAGGCTTGCCACAAAAGTAAAAAATAACAAAAAAAGCTTCTTCCAACATGTTAAAAACAAGAAAAACGTTAAGGAAACAATTGGTCAATTGCTGGGAGAAAGTGGCAAGAAGGTGACAAGCAATAGGGAGAAAGCAGAACTATTTAACTCATGTTTTGCATCTGTCTTTACACAAAGGGATAAAACAGCCCAACCTATCAAAAACAGCAGCACAAAAATCAGATTAGGAACACAAGTTGAAATAGGGAAGAAAATGGTAAGTGAGCACCTGTGTACCTGAGACGAGTTCAAATAACCAGGACCGGATGGATTACGCCCCAGGGTTCTGAAGGAACTGGCAGACAGAATCTCAGAACCACTGAACTATATCTTTCAGAGATCCTGGAGCACCGGGGAACTTCCAGAGGACTGGAAAAGAGCTGATGTGGTTCCCATCTTCAAAAAAGGGGGAAAAAACAGATCCAGAAAACTACAGACCTATCAGCCTGACCTCAATTTCGATTTTGATTTTTGATTTTATTGTATTTCTATGCCGCCCTATTCCCAGAGGGACTCAGGGCGGCTCACAAACCAAATCAGGGGGGGGGGGGAAGCAAACAGGAAAAAAACAAAAAAAACAACGGACAACACAACACCACAATTTTAAAAACAATCAACAGCTACACCATTCGAGCGGGGACAGGAACTCATCAGCCCCAGGCCTGTCGGAACAGCCAGGTTTTTAAGGCTTTGTGGAAAGCCTGGAGGGTGGTGAGGGTCCGAATCTCCATGGGGAGCTCGTTCCAGAGGGCTGGAGCAGTCACAGAGAAGGCCCTCGTCCGGGTGGTAGCCAATCGGCATTAGCCAATGGATGGAATTCGGAGGAGGCCTAATCTGTGGGATCTAATCGGTCTGTTGGAGGTAATTGGCAGCAGGCGGTCTCTCAAGTACCCAGGTCCAATACCATGAAGGGCTTTATAAGTGACGACTAGCACCTTGAAGCGTATCCGAAGACCAATAGGCAGCCAGTGCAGCTCGCGGAGGATAGGTGTAACGTGGGTGTACCGAGGTGCACCCACGATCGCTTGCGTGGCTGCATTCTGGACAAGCTGAAGTTTCCGAATGCTCTTCAAGGGCTGCCCCATGTAGAGCACGTTGCAGTAGTCCAGTCTTGGGAGGTTGGAGACTAGACGATAGTTATTTAAGATGGCTGGATCCAAAGATGGCTTCTTCAGGAGGGGTCTCACCACTACCGCCTTTAAAGCGGGGGGAAAGAACCCCTCCCGAAGGGAGGCGATAACTACTGCCTGGATCCAGCCCCGTGTCACCTCCCTGCTGTTCGCAACCAGCCAGGAGGGGCACGGGTCCAGCACACATGTGGAGGCACTCACAGCTCCCATGGCCTTGTCCACTTCCTCAGGGGTAATGAGTTGAAGAGCAATCCAGAGATTGATTTTCAATACCAGGAAAGATTCTGGAAAAGATAATCAAGCAACGAATTAGCAAACACCTAGAAGCAAACAAAGTAATAGCCAAAAGCCAACATGGGTTTGTCAAAAACAGATCGTGCCAGACTAATTTTATTGCATTCTTTGACAAGGTGACAAAATTAATGGACCAGAGGAATGCCATTGATATAATTTACTTGGACTTCAGTAAGGCATTTGATAAGGTAGACCATAACCTACTACTAGATAAAGCAGAAGAATGTGGGTTAGACAGCATCACCACCAGATGGATTTGTAACTGGCTGACCAACCGCACCCAACGTGTAGTCCTCATTGGAACTGCATCTACATGGAGGGAAGTATGCAGCGGAGTACCCCAAGGCTCTGTTTTAGGCCCAGTACTCTTCAACGTCTTCATCAATTATTTAGATAAGGGAATAAATGGAAACTCATCATATTTGCAGATGACACAAAGCTGGCAGGAATAGCCAACACTCCAGAAGATAGGCGAAAGATACAGAAGGATCTTGACAAACCTGAACATTAGGCACTATCTAATAAAATGAAATTCAATGGTGAAAAAGTAAGGTTCTACATTTAGGCAACAAAAACGAAATGCACAGATACAGTATAGGTGGTACCTTGCTCAACAGTAGTAACTGTGAAAGGGATCTTGGAGTCCTAGTGGACAACCATTTAAATATGAGCCAGCAGTGTGTGCAGTTGCTGCCAAAAAAGCCAACAGGCTGCATAAACAGAGGGATAGAATCAAGATGACATGAAGTGTTAATACCACTTTATAATGCCTTGGTAAGGCCACACGTGGAATACTGCATTCAGTTTTGGTCACCACAATGTAGAAAAGATGTGGAGACTCTAGAAAGTGTGCAGAGAAGAGCAACAAAGATGACTAGGGGACTGGAGACTAAAACATATGAAGAACGATTGCAGGAACTGGGTATGTCTAGTTTAATAGAAAGAAGGACTAGGGGAGACATGATATCAGTGTTCCAATATCTCAGGGGTTGCCACAAAGAAGAGGGAGTCAAACTATTTTCCAATGCACCTGAGAACAAGAAGCAAAGGGTGGAAACTAATCAAGGAGAGAAGCAACTTAAAACTGAGGAGAAATTTCCTGACAGTTAGAACAATTATTCAGTGGAACAGTTTGCCTCCAGAAGTTGTGAATGCCCCAACCCTGGAAGTCTTTAAGAAGATGTTGGATAGCCATTTCTCTGAAATGGTATAGGGTTTCCTGCCTAGGCAGGGGGGTGGACTAAAAGACCTCCAAGGTCCCTTCCAACTCTGCTATTGTATGTCGTATGTTGTAAAAACCAGAAAGTTCGGTTGCCTCTTGAAAAAGCACCTTTGGTATATACTTGGAGAGAAACTTCTTTGAAAAGACTGATACAGTTAGGATGAAATGATAAGACGCACTTTAGCTATTTGTTGGTGGAGTGCGATCATGATTTTTCTTGAAGCAGAAAGATAAAAATTAGTAGAGTTATAGGTATCTGGCTTAAAATGGCAATAGACATGCCCAAAGCTTCCTAGATTATTTCTCAAACGGTAGAGTTATTGCATCAAAACCAGCATTTGTCATTTCCCTTCTTAGAAGCGCCTGCATTAATAACACTTCAACAGCCAGTTGCCTTCCCATGACTTTGCTTTATTATTGTTGGTGGGATTTCAAACCTTGTGTCCTATTCTATAAATAGGCATAATTTAATTTATTTTATGATTACTTACGTTAAGTGTGCTGCCACCAGACCTTTATCCTCACTCTGAAATCCTATAGGACCACATTGTTTCTTTCGGAATCAAGGAAACAATCTGTTCTTGGCAAGAGAAAGAGAACTGTCAAGGTGCAGTATCTTTAATATAACAGTTGAATAGGGCCATTCTTACAAGATTATCTAGAGGTGATCGGGTTCTTCAATTTTGTCTATTTTAGAGGTTAATTATTAGGCTTTTAAAGTGAGCCAGTTATAAATAGATCAGATCTTTCAGATGGTTTTTTTCCCTTGGTTCTGACTTGGTCACTTTGATTTTTTTGGGGGGGATGTGACATTCAAACATATTATTCCAGCAGTTTTCTCAGAACTAATACCAGTGCTTAAATTCTAACTAAAGTCAGTTTAATCACTTGATTCTATTCAGATTCTTTGAAAGACACATTATGGTGTGAAGTTAACAGCCCAGTTGTTATGTGGTCAAACTTCAAAGGATAGCTCACCATATTTCAAGTAAGGGTGTACAGACTATGGTCCAGCTTGATCTGTGGTCATTTTGGAAACAGCAATAATAATAAAAAAGCCAACAAAGGCAAATCAGCACATATGCTTTAAAAATGTGCCACAGCAGAGCACTTCAGGAATACTTTGACTTCAATATTTTCAAATGTTAGGCGACAAGTTTCCTAACCATGCCATCTGCCATAACATAAACAGTTATTCTAAATTCCATGTGAAATGCATTAGAAAAGGCTGCAGAGGTATTCTAGGACATGGGAACAATCTTTATTTTGATTCAGAAAGAAAATTAATGGACAATCTCTTCCTCCAAACATACACTTTAAAATTAGGTACCTATGTCTTCCTTTTTTCTTCTGTTCAACCTTGTCCAATTCTCATAGTCTCTGAAATTTTCTTGGTAAGTTTTTTCAGATGTAGCTTGCCATTGCCTGCTTCCTAGGGCTGAGGGAGAATCACTGGCTCAAGTCATCTAGCTGAATTTTAATCTAAGGCAGGACTAGAACTCATAATCTCCCAGTTTCTACCCTGATACCTTAACTGCTATATTAAACTGGCTCTCAATTTCTGATTAGGAATATATTTATATAACTTCCAAGGATGGTCCAAAGCTAAGAAAAAAAGTCTGCTTGGGAAATGACCCTTGAAGGGATAGATGGTGTCAGTTTACCATTGTGGTTAGACCTGTGGAAGATAAGGTTCAGTCATGTCTATACCTAATGGTGGCAGGGAGGTGGGGACTTAGATTTGAAGTTATCAAAAGTTGAGGTTTCATTCTACCAGGCCTCAGCTCCCAGATTATGATAGCTGGCTATTGTTGTACCCTTCCATGTTCCCAGCAGAAAATATTGCATCACAGACACTTTTGCAAAACTTTTCAGCCTTATGCAGTCCTGTGTCTTTGGGCTAATTATGTAACTGAAATGAGGAATTCCCTGATCTGTGACCTCAGTTAGATTATGGTCAGTACATCCCTGCTGGGGCCAAAGGGGCAATTTTTTGAGTAAACGTGTTTGGATGTGGCTGCAGGCCCAAATTTCTCCCGACAATATGGGAATACAGTAATGAGTTCAGTTGAGTTTCTTATTGGACTCACTGACCAGCAGGATAGATGCCGTACAATATAACGAATAATAAACAATTTTCTTGGAGAGAGAACAAAAAGGGTAAAAATAGATATCAAGTCAATGGACATTTATAATTTATGATGCCGTGCCATAATTCAATATTAAGGCAGCCAGCTAAGATAATCAAAGAGATTGTCAAATACAAGCAAATTCTACAAGTCACGAAAAAAAAACAACAACAACCCCATAATGGATAGAGAGTTCATCTGATTGTGCAAGAAAATATTTAATAAGGGGCCTTGTCCCTAGAGAGAGGTTGTCAGAGTGGGCGATTTTGATATGTTTGCTTTGTAAATGAAAATATAGATTTCTGCATAAGGGGATGACTGGACCAGTCAGTCACTCTCATTCCAACCTACCACACAGAGTTTTTGTTGTGGGGAAAATAGTGTTCCCTTGAAACTCAGGCACCCCAAGCTTGGCATGGAGCCGATAATGATGGGGCCTGTAATGTGTCCCCTTAGGAGCAGACATAACTGCGTATGCCAGCACATTTTACACAGCTGGAGTTTCTGGAGTCTTAGCATTCTATAAGCCCACAGTTACTTTACAGTTCAGTGTGTTGTACAAATCCTCAATTTGTTTACAGTAATTCAGTAAATCATGGGTTAGCATGCAGTAAAATTATAGTTTTGCTCCTGCTAAGTAATTTTGCTGGTGGAAAATGTTTCCTGTGTGCAGTTATCTGAGTAATTGTTTGCTAACCCACCATTCAACATGCAAACAATCAATTGTATAACATAATAAGCAGGGCCTGTGAAAAATGTTACAAGTTTAATATTAGAAGGGAAGAAGGACAGTTAATTTGCAATTAAACTAGAATGTTTATTGATCTTTTTAAGCTATAGCATAAGTCTCTAGCACACATATAATGTAATAGCTGCTTTGCTTAAAGGTGTCAAATGTACATAATCATCCTTGTTCAGTTTCATTAAGGATGGCCAATTCAAAACTACCATGAAGCGGATTGAATTCAGGATAGCTTTTGTTCACAGCTAGGAATTTAGCAAACTTTGAACAGTGGGGGAGACAACTCAGTCTTTCATCTTTTTGGCATGGGGGTGGCGGGATAGGAAATGTCACAAGAAGCAATTTGGTGGCATAGTGATAAGATCATAGTGATATTTTTTCAGCCCATTCTTTACTATTTTGGAGTTTCCAGATGCAAGTAGGTACAGAGGTAGGTTTCTACTGGTTTGGACTTGTTCGGCCAAGTAGGTAGTAACTTGGCCACCCATGCACCTGAATCGGTTCTATTGTCAGTGGTGCCATCTTGATTTTTGCTTCTGCGCATGCGCAGAACAATTTCCATTGCAGAAATGTAAATTTCCCCCCTTTTCTAATGTTCTGCGCATGCACAGATCTTTTTAGCTGTAAATGTGCAAGCGCATGGCATGCACGTTTGGTGCCCGTGCGAAATTTTTTGTGTGACTAAGAGGGCAGTGTTGCCAGTAGCAACCCACCCCCTCAGTAGGTATCAAAATATTCTCATTTTATTATTTTTGTTGCTAAAAATTTACATGAAATGCTAATTTGTGTGGCCAAATTTTAAGTTAAGGGGATTTTTAAGGGTAGAGATGAGAGTCTTGTGTTTCCAAGAGGATCAAATGAAAAACATCATAAACGGATTGCTTTTTGGTCTCTAGAAGAACAATAGTTTTAAGTTAGAAGTCAAACTAGGGATCTCTGGTGGTCCCTGAGTTTGGTTGTTTTTTTGCAGACTTCATTACCTAAACAAGATAAGATCATCAGTGCTAGTGCTGATGAAAATAATCAAACTCAGAGAACACCAAGGGCCCCTCATATCAACGCTGAGCTACAAATATTTTCCTTTAGAAGTCAAATTCCAATGAAATATTAGGAAACCCGAACATAGTCAAACAGCAGGTATGGCAATGAATTACTGTATCCTTCACTGAAAGTGTTCAAGCAAAAGATTGGCAACCAATGGGTTACTCTGAATGTCTGCACCAAAGAGTGCAGAAATATGCCAAAATAATCCATTTCACTTTTACAACTCTGGAATCCCATGAAGTCATTACAGGTAGTCCTCAACTTACAACAGTTCATTTAGTGACCTTTCAAAGTTACAACATCGCTGAAAAAGGAGACTTATGACCATTTTTCACACTTACAGCCATCGCGGCCTCATTCAGACCTCTGGCAACTGACTGAGATATTTATGACGATTGCAGTGTCAGGGGATTCCCTTTTGAGACCTGACAAGCGAAGTCAATGCGGAAGCCAGACTCATTTAACAACCAAGTTACTAATTTAATAATGGCAGTGCTGCACTTTAACCACTGCGGCATGAAAGGTCGTACAATGGGGCAAAACTCACTTAACAAATGTCTCATTTAGCAACATAAATGTCGGGCTCAAATGACGTAAGTCGAAGACTACCTGTATATGCTTTACAATCCAGTTAAACATCCTACTTATTGGTTGATGAATAGAATAGAATAGAATAGAATAGAATAGACTTCTTTATTGACCAAGTGTAATTGGACACATAAGGAGTTTGTCTTTGGTGCAAATAAGTGGCTTTGTTCTCCTATAGACATTTGTGAAATCAAAGTAGTATCTTCTTGGGGGTGGGGGGACTTCACATATAGTATATGAATGAACAGGCAAACCAGGGTTCAGATTTATCTTCATTTGAAAGAAAAACTTGGTTTATTGGGAATAGCAGAAATCAGCACTATGAATAAATGACTGGAATTAGACTGGAATTGCTATAAACTGGAATTAATGTAGTGTGAAATCACTTATTAATCTTTGATTTATTCAATATTCTTTAGATAATTAAAAGCCTCTTTAAGAATGCTTTAACTGCTAAGTTTCATTTATATAAAATAAAGCAAGATGTTCCTCTGGAATGCTGTAGCATTTGTTGTAACCCAGCTATTTTTTCTATTCTTTGCATATTTACTTAAACAAATCTCATAGGACAAACTCATAGTTTCACTGTAAGCAAATAAACTGGCTGAGAATAGTAAACCAGAAAACATATTATATTGCCAGGCTGAACACATATATGGAGATCTGTGAAGCTTTATTTAAGCACAAAACATTGCCATTGTTCATGCCACCTAGGAATTTTAGAGAATTGTAGTTCAATGCATCTAGGAAACAGCAGGCTGGATAAGAATGCTATTTCACCATTCTGTTAGGAGTGCCTCATTCAAAATCCAAGAAAGAATAACCCCAACTCCATTTGATTAGAGAAAGGTACTTTTGCTGGACATGAAATGAAAACTGTGAAAGTGAAGCAAGATCTGAAGCAAAAAAAAAGTGTGAGATTGTACATATCAAACGTTTGCCCAAAACCCTCCCCCCAGTTACCCCAACCCAATGTCCAATCTCCAGCTCCCAAAGGTGTCATGTGGGATGCATCTTCGAATGGCCTCATTCAGTTGGTATGCAGAGACAGTTGACCTTGACCAAATCCAAACACGAGCCATCAGCATGCACAGAAGATGGTGAGAACAAAACTCCTTAAGCGATATCTCCTCCAGTACCTATTCCCCCCAAATACCATGAGCTCCCACCCTCCCTGTTTCTATGGCAGCCAATAGCAAGCAGGCAAAGTAGAGGCACATTTACTCGTAAATATGAATAAATTCCATTAAACACAAGGATGACTGAGTTCTGAATAGCTGTGATCAGTATCGGGTGATTGATCTGTGAATCTCATTAAGTATTCCTTGCTTAAAAGCATATCTAAGTGTGTGTTTGGATTGTACCTTGGCTTGACATACATTAAGGTGTTTTGATAACAAGAGTAGTAAGTAGTTGGACAGGCAGACTGTAGTAAATCTTTCCATCAATATCCAAACTTTACCATTCTGAAACCTTTGACTGCAAATTCTTTAGGATTCCATCAGCCCCAGATCACCCCTGCATTCCCAGTTTCAGAGACATAGTAGCCACATCTAGATGTCACGTTGTATGCGGTGAACCATGGAATTAAAAACTATCTGACCATAGGCTCCCTTTTTATCAAACTTTTCATATTCGTTCCTCTCTTACATAGCAACAAGAAACAATCTTGATTCAATTTGAATAGTATTTTCCAAATTTGAAGAAAGCGATCATAGGTTTACAAGATGTGATGGATATCTTCAAAGAATTTTATTGCAAAACGTGTCTACTTTTACACCAACGCCAACTGGGAGGAGAAGAAGACAGGACAAGTTTTTAAATTGTTCAACAAGGAGGCAGGTTATGCTGAACCAATGTAGCAAGTATCCTATCCAAGTGTTAAACTTAAATTTTTCAAAAAATGTTTAAGAAGGAAGATCTTGCTTTTTTGTTTGCCTTTCTGGGATGCCAGAACATGTCACTGAATGTCAATAGACCAAAAAGTGTTCATTGAGTTATCCTTGATGGCAAACCTATGGCATGTGTGCCGGAAGTGGCATGCAGATCCATCTCTCTGGGCACATGAGCTGTTGCCCGTTGCTCTTCCGGATTCCGGGGCACCAGCCAGCTGATCTTTATGTGTGCAGGAGAACCAGAAACCAGAAGAGCAGCCGCCCGATGTGCATGCGTGCACTGGGAAGATATTCTTCTGGCCACCTGGCCTTCCATTTTCTGGCCTGCATGCATGCATGAAGACTAGCTGGCTGGTGTACATTCACACACCAGAAACTGCCAGATCCACTTCCTGGTGCACGCATGCACACCAGGCGGCTGCTCTTCCGTTTTCCAGCACACACATGTACACCGGCCAGCTGGTCTTTGCATGTGCATGGATGCAAGAAACTGAAAGACCAGGTGGCCGGAGCGCATGCACGTGCCGGAAACAAGAAGATCATATTCCCAGCGTGCACATGCAAACCAGGCTGCTGCTCTTCTGGTTTCCAGCATGCATGTGCTCCCGTTTTGGCCCTTGGTGCCGAAAAGGTTAGCCAACACTGGGCTAGCAGGTTTTGCTGCCTCTCATTTTCTGGGATACCAAAAGCTTGGCATGGCTAGTTAGTAGATTGGACCCTTCTTGAGAAGGATCTCCTCATTACTGGTTTGGGTGGATTTCCAAACTGGACTTGGAATATGGGAAACGTGTCAACTCTTCTAAGCAGGAATTGGAAGCATGCTCCCTGATAGTCCGTATGTCCAATGCAGCTTTGGATTTTTGGGGCAATTGGCAGGACTGGTACAGGTGATTGCAAACTTGGGTTCTCCTGGAAATGACTTTTTTATCATCACTACCTGAATTGGGGAAGCAATAGCAATAGCATTTAGACCTAGCTTCATAGTGCTTTTACATCCTTCTCTAAGCAGTTTACAGAGTCAGCATATTGCCCCCAACAATCTGGGTCCTCATTTTATCCACCTCCAAAGGATGGAAAGCTGAATCAACCTTGAGCCGGTGAGATTTGAACTCCTGAACTGCAGCTAGCAGTCAGCTGAAGTAGTCTGTAGTGCTGCACTCTAACCACTGCGCCACCTTGGCTCCCTTGTTTGTTTTTAGTTTGCTGACAATATCTTATTGTAGTTGCAGGGATAGTTAAAAGCAGGGTGGGGCTGTGTGACACAATGGTAGAAAATTAGGCAACTCACAGAAAAGAAGGCTGTGACAGAGACACAGTAGCATTCGTAACAGCATAACCTGTTATGCCTTAGAACCTCTCCAGGATTGATTCCTATAAGTTATAGCATGACAATCATTTATTCTTCGTTGAGATATGTCAACCTTCAATCATTCAGGAAGTCAGAGTAAGGTTAACCCCAAAACTGAGCTGAGAGTTGAGATGAGCTTCCAACTGGATTGGCAGGGCCCATGCAAAATAGTTCCCAACTTGTAGCAAATGGGAAAAAATGAAAATCACTTTTTTCATTGCTGCTTCTTTTAGTACTACAGATTCCTTTTGGGATGGAATTGTAATTTCTCATTATACCATGATTGTTAACCTAAAACCTTTTTTTTTATTTCATGGTACAGAAAATGTCTCCAGAGACAAGTATAAAATATAATTATTATTCTTTTTGAGCCAAATCAATAAAATATGTGTTCAGGGCTGTATCACTGATAAAATGAGCATCGTTTTATATTACAGACTATTTCTTATATATATCAGTCTACTCTTTTATTTCTTTGCTATTATACTGCTTAACTGTCCAACAACCACAGTTAATATGAAAGTGTTAACAGCAATAAGGTAATAAAACAACAAGAAATAATCTTTTCTGGAAAAAAGGAAATAGTTATTATGCATAAGAAAGACCATAATTCAGGTTTCCAGGTCAGCCTCTTAGAGGAGAATATTTCACAAATGTAGTAACTACATTGTAAAAATGTTTGGTTTGTTATTGCAAGTCATTTGATGAAGCAACAGGAAAAATGGCCCTGGATGGAAACTTTAAAATCGGAGCAGGTAGATAAGAAAAAAAATACAGTCCATCTTCCATTTGTTCTCAAAGGAGTGTTGGAAGAAATATCCATCTGGGTTCAGTTCCCAGTGGGGAGAAAGAGACTGGAAACATGGAGGCTGCTTGGAAAGCTGGTTTAATGGAGCAGATTCATTAAGCACATGGTCCTGTGCGCACATGGAGTGGAGAGTGAGTGTTGTTTTTATCCTCTCTGGGGCTTTGAAGTTGATCTTCCTGTTCCTGTTCAAACTATTGGCTGCTGTAGGGATCATAGCTAACCTTGTAGGTTTTCTGAGTGAAGCTTGGGATCATAGCTAACCTTGTAGGTTTTCTGAGTGAAGCTTGGTTGAACTGTGCTGGGTGATGTAATGAAGAGGCTTGGTTGTGCCATTTGGTGAGCTAGATAATCCTATTGTGTCCTGGAGGGTCATGTCTTAATCCCTTTGTCCTGGAGCTGAGGTCTTTTGTTTTGTAGATAAGATGGCACCAAAAATATCTGCTGGGGGCAGGGAGCTGCTCTTTGTCTTTAAAAACCTGTTTCTCCTTTTCTCATATTCCAGGGAAATGTAATATTGCATTCAGGTTTGGTCACCACGATGTAGAAAAGATGTGGAGACTCTAGAAAGAGTGCAGAGAAGAGCAGCAAAGATGATTAGGGGATTGGAGGCTAAAACATATGAAGAACAGTTGCAGGAACTGGGTATGTCTAGTTTAATGAAAAGAAGGATTAGGGGAGACATGATAGCAGTGTTCCACTGTCTCAGGGGTTGCCACAAAGAAGAGGGAGTCAAACTATTATCCAAGGCACCTGGGGTAGAACAAGAAGCAATGGGTGGAAACTAATTAAGGAGAGAAGAAACTTAGAGCTGAGGAGAAATTTCCTGACAGTTAGAACAATTAATCAGTGGAACAGCTTGCCTCCAGAAGTTGTGAATGCCCCAACATGGAAGTCTTTAAGAAGATGTTGGATAGTCATATTTCCTAAAATATTTCATTCTGCTAAGGGGGTCGGTGTTAACTTTTTTCAGGAGAGAAATACAAATGTTACATTATGTCATAAATTCACTAAGGAGCAAAAACAAACAAACAAACAGATTAATCAGCAGATGTGGACACAACTACAAGCAACTTTTATATTTAAAAAAGTCTAGAAGTTTTGAAACCATTCTGAACTAAATTTCTCTTGTTTACTGAATATGCCTGAGCTTAAAGTCCTTTTATTTACGTTTGTTGTTTCTATGGGACACGGTGGGAGCTTGTCAATCAGAAAGGTTGGCAGTTCGTCAGTTTGAATCCCTAGTGCCATGTAACGGAGTGAGTTCCTCTTCCTTGCCCTAGCTTCTGCCAACCTAGCAATTTGAAAGCAGGTAAAAATGCAAGTAGAAAAATAGGAACCACCTTTGGAGGGAAGGTAACAGTGTTTAAAATGGAGATTAGTACTGCCCCTTAGAGTCAGGAACGATGAGCATATACATATGTACGGAAGGAACCTTTATCTTTTGTTCTCTTTGGATCCAAAGAGCCAATTGTCTAGCACCTAGCCCTGCTCTGACACCTGGAAAAACAGTAAGTAAGGCTAAGTGGGAATGCCTATCCTTGAAGGACTTGGGATATTTCTCTTTTGCTTGTCAGGCATTTGTATTTGCAGAACATTTTTGTACTTTTATGTTCTTGGATTTAAAGACCTGCCTTTTGTGTTTCGAAAAAGAAAATGATTTCACAGAATAAGTCACATTTTATTCTGATTAAATGCCTTGAATCTGTTTTTTTGGCATGACAAGAACTGGTTTCTGCTGGAATCAAAGCAGGTAGAGACAAAAGCTTTGAAGAGAGCGGAGGACACTTAGTTTTCATGCTGTAAGTGGTTCTGATATCTGTTTGATGTTTACTTTGTTGGGTTAACAAAGTTGTTTTAATAATGAAAATACTGAGTTTGCTTTAGTGTTAGGTGCTGTTCTCAGTTGGAGGAATAAAATAGATTAGACAATTGAATGTAAATACACTGTTCAACAGAATGGGACTTTAAATAGTTTACTTTTCTCTTACCTCTCCTATCTGCTTAATGCCATTTCCTTTTCAGCCAAATAAGTCTTTATTCAATGAATCGCAAGCAACTGGTGGTATATATAGAGAGATGATGATTTATGAACTAAATTCATCCAGGACCTGTCATAAATAGAAGAGTAAGTAGAATCATGACTGCAAATTAGATGACAAATCAATTTGTTCAATATTTAATTCAATTGTATGGAAAGCAGTCACTAGGTCAGAAAAGACAGCCCAGAATCTTGACAACACACGTATCATAAAACAATGAGAGCCTTTTCTGTTATGTCATGTTTTTGGAACATCATTTCCATACAGATTAGATTAAGCGAATAACAGAATAAAAGAGTTGGAAGGGACCATGGAAGCCTTTTAAACCAACTCCCTGCTCAAGCAGTAGAACCTATTCGATTCTAGACAAATAGCTGGCCAATGTCTTCTTGAAAACCTCCAATGATGGAGCACCCATTACTTCTGTAAGTAAGCTGTACCAGTGATTAATTGCTTTCAGTCTCAGGAAATTGCTCCTTATTTCTCTGTTGGCTGTCTCTTTGACAATCTTCCATCAGTTACTTCTTGCTTTGCCCTCAGGTGCTTAGATGAATAGGGAATGTCTTCTCTGTGACAGCCCCTCCAAAGATGGAAGACTGCTATCACCCTTAGTCCTTCTGTTACCGCTAGTCCAGAAGTGGGTTTCTACCAGTTCGCACCAGTTCGGTAGAACCGGTTCGTCAAATCTACCGAACCAGTTAGAAGAGGTTCCACCAGTGGACCCGAAAAGCATGCCACACCTACAGAAGAGGTTCCAAAATTTTTTGAAACCCACCACTGACACACACACACACACACACACACACACACACACACACACACACAGAGAGAGAGACTCACACAGAGAGAGAAAGAGAAAGAGAAAAAAAGGAAGAAAGGAAGGAAGAAAGAAAAAAAGAAAAAAAGAAAAAAAGAAAAAAAGAAAAAAAGAAAAAAAGAAAAAAAGAAAAAAAAAAGAAAAAAAGAAAAAAAGAAAAAAAAAAAGAAAAAAAGAAAAAAAGAAAAAAAGAAAAAAAGAAAAAAAGAAAAAAAGAAAAAAAGAAAGAAAAAGTGAGAGAGAGATGAAAGAAAAAAAGGAAAAGGGGACAGAGAGACAAAAGGAAGGAAAGAGAGAGAGAGAGTAGAGACAGAGAGAGAGAGAAAAAAAACACATGGCAGGCAAGCCACTCCCACCAGGTCACATGGCCAGCAAGCCACTCCCACAAAGGAGGCCACACCCACAGAGTAGGTTCGAAAATTTTTTGAAACCCACCACTGCGCTAGTCCTTCTCTTCATTAGACTAGACATGCCTAGTTCCTGCAATTATTCATTGTACAGATTAGCCTCAATCCCCTAATAATCTTTGTTGCTCTTCTCTGCACTCTTTCTGGAGTCTTAATATATTTTTTGGCATCATGGTGACTTCTTGACTTTTTGTAAGGCCTTGGAGATTTGGCTATGTCACTAGACATATATGATTTTGAAAGTACAGCAGAACCCATGGGATTACTTGCTGATGGTTGTTTGTGATTGTATCTCATTTGGGTCTGGTTGTAAAATTAATGGTGCTAATTGCTATAAAAGCTGTGCCTGATGAGAAAGACAGATGCTGAAAAGATAGGCATACATCTCTCTCTGTTTGTACATACACTATAATTGCCAAAAGTATTCGCTCACAACTGAGTCTGATTATGTGGAAGGGTGAGCGAATACTTTTGGCAATATAGTGTATGTACAGCCTTTATGCACAAATAAAATATGCACATTTATACATATAAATGCAGATGTAAACATGTGCATTTATATTTATATTCTTTGTCCTGTCAACTTCCTCCTCCTGATGATTTTATTCCGGTTTTTAGAACAATAGTTGTTCATAGCAAAATGTTGATAAGTATTTGGACTTGGTAGAATTTCCTGCAGATTTCTGTAAAAGGTTACTGAATGTACTTTTCAAAGGCTTTCTAACTGATGGATCTGTGTGTCATTGAATCATTGAAAGTAGTGTTACCTTCTTATGAAATAGTGGGGCTGTACAGTACTTCAGGTTTGATCTCTAAAAGATGATCCTAAGAAAAAGCACAGCTGATGCTAGAGATGTCTGCAGACTCAGACCTGTTCTCCCCCATACATTAGCTTTTATTTTGGGGTCAACCGAAATAAATCTCCAAAGCCAGCTTCAATGCCCACCTCTTAGATTTGCACAATAGTTTCTAGTCTATATCCTTATCAGTAAACCACACACAAACACTCCTTGATTAAAATATCACATATTCTAGGGATTTGTATACACATAATGTTTATCTATGGTTTTTATTCTGTAAGAAATATATTTTTGATTTTTTTCCACATTATAGGTCCATAGCTCTGCAATTCAAGCCATCTGGAATGCCTTTTGAAACAAACTGATCCACAATTTCCATCTATAACACAAACACTGAGGCAGGTGAATGCAAAGAAAAGTAGCAAAACAAAACACTCAAAATAAAACCAGCCATCTACAATGCAACACGTTTTCTGGAATTTCTATTCCTTTCTATTTAAAAAGATTCTGCTCGGATGTGGCTATAATGTTTTCCATTCTATGCATGCAGATTTTCAGCAAATATGGATAATACATTTTCTGCAGGTGTTCTTTTTAAATAAAAGCCTTAAAATTATTTTTGCCTGAAAATTTCAGATGGTAAGATCTTATACAATTAAGATTAGCTCTAAAATAAAATCCCCAGAGGACACATGGATAGAATCTAGTTTGAGTCATTTTGAAATTCCATTATTATAAAAGAAATTTATAATACATATTCCAGGTTAGTTACATCTTGCTCTGAAGATTATTTCCCCCAAATATGCATATTTAACTTGAAGGTCCCATGCATAACCCTACTGCATTGTTTTATCTATATCTCTTTTCTACTCAAACTTTGCCTTCAAGGCAGCATCCATTTTCAAGCAATTAAAAATACAAAAGATAAAACAAACAAGTGCAAATAATATGATTTAACTCTTGACTACAAAGAAAATTTTAATTCCTTTTCTAATAGAAAAAAAAGTGATGACGAATTCCAAAGAGAAGCCCTTCTGCTGTGTGTGAGATAAAAAAGTAATTTCAGAAAGACTTTCTCTCTTCAGATCTTTGTGGCTAGACAGATTCAGGACAGAGAAGATGCTAACAGGCTAGTTAAACTAAATGTTACATTTGGCAACCTTTCAACAGGCCCCTTTTTAATGGGTAAAGCCCCTCAGTACAGGAGGTCCTTAAGATCACAATTAGCACCAGAATTTCTGTTGCTAAGCAAGGTGGAAATTGCATCTGATATTACAATCTATTTTTTTGCCATAGCTGATAAGCAAATTGCTGCAGTTGTTAAGTGAATCATGAGGTCGTTAAGAGAATCGATTGACTGTTTGTTGCAAGCTGGCTGGAAAGGTTGCAAATGATGATCACATGACTTGGGATGCTACAACTGTTATAAATCACTTTCTTCAGTGTTGTTCTAACTTTAAATAATTGCTAACTGGATAGTTGTAAACAAAAACTACCTGTACAGGTGGCCCTTGGGACTTACATCTCTTTATGCATAACTGTATGTTGTCCAGCTGGGAGCTAGGCAGGTGACTGGACACATGCCTGTTTCTTTGGAATACACTTTCTTTAAATGCCTGATCATCTTACACACACAATGCTTCATACATTCTGTATTTATTAAAAGTTGCAACAACTGCTTCCATTTTATAGTTATGAAAAGGACAGATAGCAAGGCTTTATGGAAACAGAGATACAACCACATATAAAACAGATTATGAAAACAGATGAAAAAAATGGCACAAATAAATGGATATAAATAAGCAAAACATAGCTATAAAGACATAAAAAGAGTACATATAAATATGACAGTAGGGCAGGGATGGTAGACACACTGGTGCACTTATGTATGGCCCCTTAGGGATCTCTTAAGAAATGTGTAAGGTCCATGGTAGACAACTTAAGGTAAAATATATGGGGGTTAGACGAACTAACAACAGGATCAGGTAGGTGTTCCACACATTAACTACTCTACTGCTGAAATCGTTTTTCCTGCAATCAAGATTTGAATGGATTACATTTAGTTTGTATCTATTGATAGCCCTTGTGTTATTGCGGTTGAAGTAAAAGTAGTTATTAACAGGTAGGATCAGTGGTGGGTTCCAGGAGGTACGCCCTGGTACGGGTGTACCAGTAGCACCTGGGAGCATCTGCCACCCTACTGGAATGGGGTTTCCGTTGGGCCCACCCACCTGCCCTTGTTTCTTACCTCTTTTTAAGCTAGTGGGCCATTTGCATACATGCGCGCAGCGTATAGCGCCTGCGCAACACTCCAGGGAGCACATGGTGGATGCCCGACCCTGTTGCAGAGTACTGGTTGCAATAGGATCCCGAACCCACCACTGGGTAGGATATTATGACATGTTATCTTGTGCCCTAAGCTCAGGTCAGAATGTAGACAGCATCGTTCCAAGGAAGGGGTGTAAGTAAAATTCCATGGCTATCTCACCACAACCATCTCACCGCAAGACAACTCTATGTGAGATAATTCAACGTGATAAATGTTATCTGCCACTGCTTCTTTGACATTTTATTTTTTGTCAATGGAAATCTCACTAAGGCCATCTCCTACAGTGAGATGGCACCAGAGATATGGCTATGATGAGTTGGCTATGGCAAGATGGCCATTGTGAGATGATCATGGCGAGTTGTTTCATTATGCCAAGAGAAATATAGTGAACTGACAAAATGACAATTGTGCAAGGACCAATTGAGTGAGTGAGTAGACCAGTTTCTTGGAACCTCTCTGGATAAGGAGAGGACTGGAAATCACCCACATGTGTTCCAATGTACTCAATGTGGTAAGACCACAGAACAGTAGTTTTCTGTGGATTTGAGTATTGGGAGATGATAGATTAGCCATCTTGTTCACTACTACAGTGCAGCCTTTTAAAGGACACACAGTTTACAAACTTCACGTTTTAATCACTTTCAGGAATTGCCTATCAATTATTCCAAAGTTATTAGAGACCTTCAGGATGATAGGTTTGAAAAGTCTTCCTTAAGTGAGTTTATCTCCAACTGTGAACAAAAGAAAAATTAATTAAAAGCTTAGGAATTTAAAGAATTTGAAAAGAAAAACAGTAAATAAATACGATTTTGATCTCAGAAAGTTATAAACAAATTAAAGGTCCAGAGAAATTTGGGATATGGACTTTTTACTGTATGATTTTGGAGGTAACAGAAAAATAAACAACTTTTTATGGGAAAGATATTTATTTTGGTTATGCTGGAAACACTTAATTCCCACAGTAATGTCTTATGTCTAAAGATATTTAGCCATGTAGTAGGGCTGTATTGCTATTATTTTTATTGTCTTCTCATCTTATCTTTCTCACCTTCTCATCTTTCCTACCACCTTCTCCTATTTGTATTTTATGATTTATCACTTGCTGTTTGTAACTTATGACTATGCTGTTATCTTATTATTTATGATCTATTACTTGTTTTGTTGTTTGTATGTACACCCAGAGCTTCTCTGCACTATAGACAAATTCCTTGTGTGTTCAATCAACTTGGCTAATAAGGAATTATATTCTATTTTATTTGGTAACTGGCCATTAGAGGGGATTAAAGTTTTTAAGCAGGAAAAAAACCCCAAGTCTGATGTCAATTAATATTGGTATTAGTGCCTGGTATCAATAGTCAGGTGGATATATACTATATAAAAACATTGGGTGTGTGTCCCCCTATGTTTTTTCTTATTGCTATTAACAATTTTGAGTTGTATTTCTCAAGATGGGTGGCAATATAAACCTTTTAAATAGAAAAATGAATAAATTAATGACTGATTATTTCTGGCTTCAGTCTGCCTACAAGCTTCCTGCCTGCCTGCCTGGCTCTGTCTATGTCTGTGTATCTCTCCCCCGCCCTCCCCACCCCATACACATACAAGTAGCAAAAATAAAGCTTGACGCTTATTTATTAAACATCAGCAAACTACATGAAATTTAACTAAAAAAAATAGAGCAGAAGTATGCAAAAACCAGGAAAGAGTAAATTAAGAACAACAGGCAAAAATGCACATGATCTATAACTATGTCTCTCATCTCTCTCTCTCTCTCTCTTTCTCTTTTATCTGCCTGCCTGCCTGCCTGCCTGCCTGCCTGCCTGCCTACCTACCTACCTACCTACCTACCTACCTACCTACCTACCTACCTACCTACCTACCTACCTACCTATCTATCTATCTATCTATCTATCTATCTATCTATCTATCTATCTATCATCTGTCTGTCTATCATTTGTCTGTCTGTCTCTCTCTCATTCTCTATCTATCTATCTATCTATCTATCTATCTATCTATCTATCTATCTATCTATCTATCTATCTATCTATCTATCTATCCATCTATCATCTGTCATCTGTCAAAAGTTCACAGAACTCTCCAGAGCCATTGGAAGCAATTCTGTTAGTTATTACCATAGATAGGAATGGGCTATGGTTGTTTCAATTGCAACTCTTTTATGTGCAACATTAAAACAAATAGTGCAATTTGGTGAAAATGTGCAGTGTATCCAACTCTCTCCACTAATTCAGCTCATGACTTCTGGATAATAACATCTTCAAATGGAAATATACAAACATAAAATCTTCCCTCTGTTTGAAAACATTTCTTTGGCTTCTGTGGTTTTTCTCCTATTTTCTGGTTTCACATTGCCACCCAGTGGCCCAAATATAATGAGCAAGAAGGTAATTTTAGTCATCCCTTCAGAAGATATTTTACCTTCCATAAGGAACCTGTTATAGGAGGTGGAGCTCCTTTTCCCCTCCTTCTCCTTGACTCTGACCAGCCTTCCTGAATTAATCTAGATTCTAGATCTAGGAGGTCTAAAGTGCAACTGTGCATGGTTTTGATTTCTTGTTTTTTTGTAAAAACAAGCAAAGTCTTATTGCAGAGAGTCCCCAATTTTTTTAAGTGGCAAATTTTGAGAGCATGTTAAGGACATACTCCCAAAATGCTTGCCACTGAGGCATGATATACATACATAAAGGTAAAGGTTCCCCCTGCACATATGTGCTAGTCATCCCTGACTCTAGAGGGCAGGGCTCATCTCCGTTTCAAAGCCGAAGAGCCAGCGCTGTCCAAAGACGTCTCTGTGGTCATGACTAAATGCCGAAGGTGCACGGAACGCTGTTACCTTCCCACCAAAAGCGGTCCCTATTTTTCTACTTGCATTTTTACGTGCTTTTGAACTGCTAGGTTGGCAGAAGCTGGGACAAGTAACAGGAGCTCACTCCATTACGCAGTGCTAGGGATTTGAACCGCCGAACTGCCGACCTTTCTGATCAACAAACTCAGCGTCTTAGCCACTGAGCCACCGCCTCCCCACATGCATACATATTTCATTCCATCCATTGAAACATAATCTACAGACATTATCCATATTCTCCTTGAAGGGTGTCTCTTTTTATCATCCTTTACATTCTGTGCATGTGGACTTTGAAATAAATTCCCAGCCTATAGCCACTCATATTTTATTTTCTACAAATACCTCTGTAGTCTAACAGGAGCTCAGAGGCAATGTTAGAAGTGCAGATGGTGCTTGAATGTGTTGCTTTCATTTGCAGCATGTAAACTTTCCATTTATTTGTAAAATAATAGCAGATTGGTAACTTCATATTTTTTACAAAAAAGGTTGTAAAAAAAGTCAAGTTTGGTTTCAGGATGTTTTTCAATTTTTCAGTGTGTTGAAATCTCTGGTGGATTAACACTGTGTTGCTTCTGCAAAATAAATTCAGGTGTGATGGTGAACCTGCAAGCTGTGAAGGAAAATCCCCATAAGTGTTACATTAAGACTCAGACTCTGTTGTGTCAATGAGGTTTAAGCCAGCCATTTTCAAATAAAATGTCATTGATTTCAATGAGTTGATGGAAGTGACATTTTTTTTTCACCTTCAAAGAGAACACACATATTGGATGTCATACGAGACCGCAAACATTGTGTCACATACAGTATGACAAAATTGGAAATGCAAGGATCTGGTGACATAAGAAAAATGTTGCAAGATTTGAGCAGTTTAAACAAGACGGAAAGGCTCTTCGGTAAAGCAAAATGTTCTTAATCCTCAGCAGTATTTTACAACTTTATAATGTTTCTTTTTTTGTAACTCTAAACAACTTAATCTATTATACTAACATGTGACTATGAAGTGAAGACAAATGACTAGGAATCCAGGATTTCTTGCAAACTGCTCCAGGGTTTCAGGAGTCATAAAGGAGTCTAAATTTAAAAAATTATTACATTTTGTATGCAAGAAAGGCAGTTGATTTCATAAAAGTATTTTGTCAGCTGAAAGAGCCTACCTAAAATTTCCAAATTTTCTCCTGCCTAATTCATCCCTATTCTAATATGTTGTTCATGTCCCTAATCTCAAAAAGATAATCCAAAATATACCTATCTAATCTTTGGATGGAAGACCACCAGGAAATGTCAAGACTGTATAAAGCAGGAAGTGGAAAAGACAAGCCATCCCAGAAAAAGGCAACGGCAAATCACTTCTGTATTGTCGTGAAGAAGGCTACCAAAATATTTGTGAAACCACAATGTTTCAAAATTGTTGGGGGGAATGGATATTGGCATCTATTTCATAAAAAAAGAGTGAGCAATACAACAATCACACCAACATTTCTTGCAATAATGTTATCTTCTTTACTTCCTGTCTTTTGTGATGCGAACAGTTTTGTGATGCAAACTTCTTTGTGTAAGAAAAAGAAAGAACCTCCCTCCCAGTTACAAATAGAAAACATATTATTAAACGGAGGACCGACGGGTGAACTTTGCTCCAGAATGTATAGAGTTGCTATCACTTAAGAAACAACTTGTGCAATACAGAATTACTGTTACACAATCACAATATCCTGTTGAAAAACTACAGGAGGGAAGAGCATTTTCAACCGTATGTAGCAATAAAGTAGAAAGCTTTTGTATCTGGGTCCTTCCTGGTTTCCTTTGGATATATCTACTTCCTTTGTCTTGGAGAGAGGCTTTCTAAAAGTAAGGATGTTTTTTCCTCTCCTTTGACCTAACCCACCCCTAGCAAACAGCAATGGAGAAAGACCTGCTTATCGGGTAAGTTGTTTTTAAAGTAGTTTTGTTTGATTGATTAAGTCAGGTATATCAGCATTATTTCTATCCACCTCTGTCTCTATCTTTGTCTCTTAGTAAGTTGTAGCATAAGTAAGTAGTAAGTACTAGATATAGAATAAGATGCAACAGAAACTTGAAATAATATAGATCAGGAATAATAGATTTGGAAAGTTTTAAGTGGAAATTACATAGTAAAATTATATATATATATATATATATATATTATAATAAACAATTTTGCTAATCTAATTTTTAAGACTTAATTTCATGCTTGTAATTATATTCAAACTTTGAAAAGGAGACTGGACTATATCCCAGAAAAAGAAGATAGATTTTTGTTTTCATGTGTAGCTGCCATTCTTCAATAGCGGCACAGTCTCAGCAATGTGATTGCTTTTTATGCCTGATGATCCGAACTGCCCAAACTGACAATGATGTTATTGACAAAGGAAATGATTGTGCACAGTAATGTACATTTTGATTTCTTTCATTGTGCCTAAGGATGCACCAAGTTAGTAGTGTTGCGACTTAACCCAGTATTAAGTACACCCACCTTTCTCAGCCTCAATGCTCTTTGCAAGATCGCCAACAACTACTATCCCTTTCAATCAGAGATGGTATTCAGCAGGTTCTGACCAGTTCTGGAGAACCGGTAGCAGAAATTTTGAGTAGTTCAGAGAAGCAGTAAATATCACCTCTGACTGGCCCCGCCCCCATCTATTCTCTGCCTCCCAAGTCCCAGCTGAGGAGGAAATGGGGATTTTGCAGTAACCTTCCCCTGGAGTGGGGAGGGAATGGAGATTTTACAGTATCCTTGTCCTGCCACATCCGCCAAGCCAAGCCCACAGAACTGATAGTAAAATTTTTGGAATGCCACCACTGCTTGGCAGTACTTAGAATGAATTAATGGAGTTTTAAGCTCTTGTCTAATGAGGCATGGAACCTTTTTTTAAACAGTAGCTCTATTTTAAAAATTCAGTTTCAACAATAAAAACAAATACAAACTTTAAAAAGAAAAGTTTAAAAAAAATACTTCAGACAGTTGCTTGTCATGATGAGACCACAAGACAGTGGTCTCTGGATGGTTTAGAGCTCTTGCAGATGAGATAATAGCTATGTCAGTGTTTTTCAACCACTGTGCCGCGGCACACTAGTGTGCCGTGACATAGTGTAAGGTGTGCCGTGGGAAAAACACCTACCTATAGTCAATATAGGCACAGAGTTAAAAATTTTTAACATTTTCTAATGGTGGTGTGCCTCGTGATTTTTTCATGAAAAAAGTGTGCCTTTGCACAAAAAAGGTTGAAAAACACTGAGCTATGTCATCCAAAGTTAAGCGCACAAGGCCTGGCTGTTTGCTTGAGGAACTGCCTGCCTCCAGTTGTTTCTGCCCTTCAGATATATTCAGGTAAACTGGGTGCATCCCATGCCTCCTTAGTTAAATGTTGTTGTCTTGTGAGAGCGAGGCAGCCCCTGTCCCACAGCAGTCTCCTGGAGATTATCCTTAAGACCTGGCTCTTATCCTAGATCTAGAGTTAAGGTGTTTCCAAAATAAATGAGTCTTCTATTTTTATGTTATGAATTTTGTTTTGGTCCAGGCCTTTTAGTAAACTAAAATAGCAACTAAAAAGTGATTATATAATTTATGTATTGGTCATATTGAAAGCCACAAAGTTTTTATGGATTTGGGCAACCTAGATAGATGGATAGATAGATAGATAGATAGATAGATAGATAGATAGATAGATAGATAGATAGATAGATAGATGATAGATAGATAGATAGATAGATAGATAGATAGATAGATAGATAGATAGATAGATAGATCATTGTACTTTTTATTAACTTTAAGCATCAAGAATCTAATTTCTCTCACACCCTTATCTTATGTTTCTATAAATCAGTGATACTGGATAAGCTAATAAAGTGAGAAGCTGATCCATTTTTATGCTGGGGGATTTTGATTTCAGATCTAAGTGATCTCAGCACACTAATCACTATTCCATTATGCATTTCTCAAATGTAATTCCTTAAATCTATTCTTCCACTAGTGTTCGAGGAACGTATCTTAGATAATCAGATTGCAGAGAATCAGAGTGATGTATCATTGGCCTAAATACAGCCTCAACAACTGCTTAAAAAAACAAAAACTTCTGCACTAGAGACTATGAGTGCATTTCTCCAAAAGCATACAATAACTTGCAGGATAGGAACCATATATTTTTGCAGTGTAGATGCACAGGTTGCTATAAAGAAATTGCCTTCAGTGTATGAAGAATGAATTGACACTATTTGAGAAATTCCAATGATTTGAATAAGCAATAGTAGGCAGTACTGTACATTGAACAATTGTTGGCTTCTTTTACTATGGAAAAACCCACGTTTCCTTATTTGTGTACCAGAGGAAACCATTGTCAACTTAAAGGGACCTCCCAAATGTATAATCAGTCTAGCCATCTCTTGACTTTAGTGAATAGCAAGTTGCTACTTGTAATCATGGTTTTTTTTTTAGTTCTTGTTTTTCAAGAAAAACATTCCAATGAATTCTTTTTTCTTTTTCTTCCAGAGACAAAAGCTGTGTGAGCTATGGAAGTGACAATCTGCTGTCGCCAAAGACTGTACAAGGTATGGTCAACACAATAGCAGCTAGCTTCAAACTGGAGTTTCAAACCAGGAAACTGCAAATCCATACGGAATAACATGCAAGTGAGAATATCCCAGCATCATTTTTTGAAGATTGCCATCTAGCTGTGAGAAGAATCACAAACTGATTGTTTTGCTTGCACCTAATTTGGATAACTCGCAGTGTCACGTGATGTTTCGTGATGTTTTTCCCCTTTGTGGAGCTGGGGTGGGTGTGGCCTGTGCATGACACCTCTGCTTAGAGCATCCTTCAATAAATGTGGAACTATTAAGTGTAGGGGCAAATGCATAATTTCCTGGATCCAACCGAACACCCTTTTTTGGGCTAGATGTAATAAGCAATGGTGATATTTGGTATCTTTGTACCCATTCCAATATCCAATAGGCCCTATGTAACTGCAAAACTAGTCTCCAGAGCCTCTGGACATAATGCTACTTAATGTTGGTGGCCAAAAAAATCGAAGTGTTTTCCCCATTCCCTTTAGAAACAGAAATAAAAGAAGGAAAACTGTGAGGCTCTTTTTAAGATCAACAACCATAAAGAATAACAACAAGGAGCCATATGTTAACCCATGACATACTTTCATGGCAGATTTATCGTGAGATTTATCAGCCAACGTAATAACAAAGTCGGCTTCCCTTACATTCATTTTATAATTGTTCTCCATCCTCTACAGTGAAGACTATGGTAAAGTTAATGAATGTGGGAAATAGAAGTCTTGAAATTGTATTAAACAAATATGGAATAATGCAATACAGAAATTAATGACAATGTTCCGTGTTTACCTGTAACTTTTAGAACTAATTACAGAGACTCTTAGCAGCTCTCTAAATATCTTAATAGTTTTTATTTAACTAAATACATAGTATCATTTTTAGAATAGAAGAGAATTCTTTATTGGCCAAGTGTGATTGGACACACAAGGAATTTGTCATTGGTGTACATAAAAAGACAAGATACATTCGTCAATAAGGTACAACCCTTAATGATAGTCATGGGGTACAAATAAGCAATCAGGAAACAATCAATATCAATATAAATCGTAAGGATACAAGCAACAAAGTTACAGTCCTGCAGTCATAAGTGGGAGGAGATGGGTGATAGGAATGATGAGAAGACTAGATTTAGTAATTTATTATTACTAAATTTACTATTACTAAAATAACAGTAATGCAGCCTTAGTGAATGGTTTGACAGTGGTGAGGGAATTATTTGTTTAGCAGAGTGATGGCGTTCAGGAATAAACTGTTCTTGTGTCTAATTGCTTTGGTGTGCAGTGCTCTATAGCGTTGTTTTTAGGGTAGGAGTTGAAATAATTTATGTCCAGGATGCAAAGGGTCTGTAAATATTTTCACCACCCTCTTTTTGACTTGTGCAGTATACAGATCCTCAGTGGAAGGCAGGTTGGCAGTAATTGTTTTTTCTGCAGTTCTCTTTATCCTCTGAAGTCTGTGTATGTCTTGTTGGATTGCAGGTAACCAGACAGTTACAGAGGTGCAGATTTGAAAGTCAAATATATTGCTATCAAATATGCTCTGTGGTAGATTTTTTTTTAAAAAAAAATCCCATTTCTGAAAGATTTTGTCCCTGTAATGGTATTGATCTAGAAACAATGAGTCATATTTTATTGTATTGCAAATTGTATAAATCTTTGACAGGAAGTTATTGGGCCTACAGTATTTAAAATTAAATCCCAAAGAGATACTTCGGAATACATTCAGATTTAATTTACTAATGGTAATCCTGAAATTTCCAATGCAACAGGCATTTTTTTTAATAATGGCTAGAAAAGCAAGGTCTTTTGTAGCACATCAATAATTTGATATTTTGAGTGTTTTATGTAACATTTGTCAACTATGTTATTTCTAAACTGTTTTATTTAATGCCAAATTTTAGGTTATAAATTTTAGTTAGGTATTTGAGTCTTTTTTATCATAAATAAATAATCCCTGAACCATACCATCTGAAGAAGATACTTACATCAACAGGTATATTCTGGCAACTGATTAGTTAAGTAGTCTTAAATCACAGGAATTGCATTTTGAGAAGATTGATACTTAATTGATCCTTCCTTAATTGCTTAAGGAAAAGTATCAATGGAATTAATTGCTACTCATCTAGTCCTAATTGATAAGTCACCATAGTAATAATTTATTCCTAACTGTCTGCTTTAACCCTAAGAATAATATCGTGACATTAATTTTATTCTTGGAGATCAATGGAGAGAGATATTTTATATCCCTCTGTGTCTTTGATTTGTCTCCAAAGATGCTATTTGGGGAGACAATTTTCCATCCACAATTGTGAGTGCTTGAAATAAGGTCCTGCTGTTATTATCCTAATATAGGAGGCTCCAGAAGTCAGATTTATCTTCTTTTCAACCAAGAGATAATTTTACTTTTTTTTATTTGGCTTGTTTGAAGTTGCTTAGACTTATGTAGCAATTTAGAAAATTCCTTCTTTTTTCTCCAACTTGGATGATCAAACTAATTTAATTGCTAGGCATTTTTATCTTTATATAACTATAAAAAGAGAAAAAGACTCAAATTTCCTGAAGTATTGATGCACAGCTCACTAAAAGTGAGATTTTAAACATCTCTCCTGTTGTAAATTGAGTATAATATATTCTTACAACAGAAAAATCTTGTAATATCTGTTGTCTGCTTCAGCTGAACTAGATTAAATTGAATGTGTGACACTTGCACAAATATAAATACAGTCTATGGGTAAGCTGGAATATTTTTCTTATATTTTTATAATAAGAAAAGATTATAAAGAGAAGACAGTAATGCTGGTTCCTGAATAAACAAATGAATATACCTCATAGCAAAATGCATATAAAGGAAGACTTATATCTTATGTATGGAAAAACATGTGTATAGGAAAGATAAAATGTCCATTGTTTTAGCACTACATGAAGAGGCATTTGTTTCAGTATAAATAAGGAAGTTTCCTGTAAGTCTAAGGTAAGGAAACTTCTATTTTAGCAGACTATGAAAAGAAGGAAAGATTGCACAGGAGGAAGAATTTATGATGATAGAGCAGTTGCAACTTTTGATTGAATAAACATATTTCTTTTGACTCTGCACTGATCACATGGTGATTTTTATTAAATTATCGACTTGGAAATGAATAGAGAAAAAAGAAAGTTTTGATCCTTATGACAAGGATCAAATATGAGATGAAATCTTTGAAAGATATCTCTGTACAAGAGCCTCAGTATTATGCCAAGTCTCACAGAACAACATTTGGTTGCACAATACACTACAAACAGTTGCAGGTTTGTTCCTCTTGCTCAGACTTATCCTCTACTACAACTGCAATGGTCAACTTCACATATATAATTAATTGCTCTTCAGAAAGTTTCTCTAATACAGTCCTCTTTTGCAAATGCTGCAACTTTCAATGTTGAGAAAACATTAGGTTTACATATTTGCTCTTCCCTTGGCCTTTCGAAACACTTTGATTGTAGCAACAGCAAATGTACTCATGTTATTTGAGCTTCAGACTCCTTTATATGCAGAGGTTACGTGGAATATTCCATACACCATAGAAGGTACTTAGAATGCTTAGAATACAGCAGGCATGCTAGGTATGTGAGAAGAGAGCTTCAATTCAAGCTTCTCTTGCATATGAATTGCTTAGAGCTAAATTCAGGAGTGGCTTTTAGTGGTCAGAATGCTGCTGGGTTGGTCATATGAAAAGGAAAGTCAGACAGCAGATAAAGATTGAAAGTTCCTCTGGGAATTAAAACTAAGAAAATAGAAGAACTACTAGTATTATCTATGTCGTGATTCTCTTTATATCAATGACCACCATACAATCCAAAACAGGGTGTCATGTACTTGATGTGATGGGATATCTCGTTCATGAGATGGCCTAAAATGAGGTGAAATGAAATGAGTTTGTTTTCCATAGCTGAATTGGAAGATTAGTTACTTGAGTATCATAGTTTGTAGGATGGTATGGCTGTTTTTCTTTTGCACTTCTGGAAGCTTGGAAAGATTTGTATGACATAAGACATAGATGGTATATATCGACTTATTCTTTTCATCTATTATTCAGAAAATGTGATGTCTTGAATTGGTGCTGGAGCTGGTAAAACTCGCAATACTAGGTTATGCTTTAATTCAGTTAAGATGGAGGAGATTCCTGTTGGAAAAAGAAAGGATTCTGAATTTGGGACTGAACATGTTTTAGGTAAGGACCAGGCTGGAGCCCTGCATAGGAGTAGCTAAGTCCAGGTTATATTGGTGTATTTGCTATGTCCATTCTTGAAAGAAATAGCCTTGGCTATGGGCAACAACAAAAAAATAGCCTCGACTATGGCAATACCTGTTATATACCTGCTGAATAATCATAATGCTCTCTGTTTGGGGCTACCTTAAAGGTACTTTTGGAATTTTTAACTGTTCAGAATGTTGTAGCAGAATTTTAATATATGCTTGGTTATGGGATGATGCTACATCTGTGTGAAATATTTCACTGATTGTCAGTTTATTTCCTACAATATTCCAAGTGTTAGTGATAACTTTCAGAGCTTTAAATTGTGTGTGTTCAGGATATATACTCAGTTGTCTCATTCCATGCTTGCTCGTCAATAACAAGTGGGAAGGGTTTTATTGTGGCCTAGAGATGGAACTCTTGCCTCACAATCAGGAGGTTGTGAGTTCAATCCTAGGTAGAGGCAGATGTAGGGTCTCCGGCTTGGACTAGATGACCTGCAAGTTCCCTTCCAACACTGTTAATTTGTTTCTTTCTATAACATCTTTCTCTGTTGTAGATACATCTAGTCATTCATCTCTTTTTGAAGGAGCTTCTGCGCCTCCTTATGAACTGATAAACAATGGATCTATAGCTAAAAAGAGAGGTTCAGGAAAGAATGGTAAGTAAAATTTTTTACACACACTTGATTCACCTCTTAAATTAACTCTACTATTATCCTTTCTTTTTATTCTTTTATTCCTCATTTTCAATAAAACCATTAATAACAATAACAACAATTTGATCATATGAAGACCAACTTCAGCTAAAGGATTAGCAGTTATGATTTCACATAGTTGTGAACAAATAATAACAACAATATCTGGTATGAGAAGATGGCTTTCTTTTCCTCTTTTATGTTCAAACATTTGAGGAACATTTCTAGGACTTTGATTTAAATCAAAACCTGAAATACCCTGTTTTCCCAAAAATAAGACCTCCCCAAATAAGCCCTCCCTGAAAATATTGCAACACAGCAGCATCTATGAGGTGACCATGCTTGCCATCTCCTGCACCTCAGAAATAATAAGACCTCCCCGAAAATAAGGCCAAGTGCTTATTTCAGGGGTCAAAAGAAAATAAGACTCTATCTTATTTTGGGGGAAACACGGTATATAAAAGAGTTTCATTTTTAGATATTTTGCTTTGCAATTCTTAAACAGTATTGACAAGCAACATGTAATTTTCAGGATACTTTGTAACTTTCTTTTTTTTTAATGGGAAAGGGTTTTTTAGTTTTTGGAGTATGAAAATGTTCTTATTTAACAAAAAACAGTTTGACTGTGGAAATTGTTTTTATATTTTAAAATTCTATACTAATTAGATTTTTGTGCATCCTACATGTCAAGATTTCCTTCAGCCATTGCCTTTTCATTGATCAGCCAGGCATTTTACCACAAAATAATATGACTGGGCATATTTTACTAGAAGAATCACTAATTCCTACCATATTTTTCCTAGTATGCTTGTCCTAATTCCATAATCATACCTATTTGTAGTTCACATACATCCATTTTTTGTTGACATACTTTTGTTGGCCCATTTGCCAGCTTTCCAAACAGATAACTGCAATCAGAACAACACACAACCTTAACATGGTTTTCAATACAGTAGATAAATCAATAGATAAATTGATTTGTGACTTCCTGTCATCCTCACTAGATAAGCCAGACCAGGAAATCAAATCCTAAAAGACTAATATGACTTTTATTGAAATTCTCTATAACAAAATAACCTTGCAAATCCAATTGTACTTGTCCTACTCATAGCTGTGAATTAGGGAGCTTCTGCCTGGTCAACCAGTTATCATCTGGACTTAAAATATGTTTCAGCTCTATTTTGCCTGGATAATGATTCTTGCATATCTCTGTCATGGTTAGCTTTCTGGCTGCCTACAATTCTAGAATTGTCAGTCATCATATCATTGCTACTAGCTACAACTGTTCCAGTATATCTGGAGGACAAACACTCATGAGTTATATTTGCAAGATTCAATTCCTGAACATTATGTAGTGACTTAAACTGCTTATATTATCTTGGAATGGATGTAAAAGAAAAGAAGAAGTTTTCCTATGTTATTTATTATTATTCTACCTCTTCTTGCATTTCAGGAGACAATTTTGTGTCTGACTTATTTGATCAACAGCCACCTCGACATCTAAATGATTCAAAGTATGATATTATTTGATTAACTTTGTTCTGCTGTTTTACTCAAATAGAAAGGATGACTAACTTTAACAGTATTGATAAAAACACTGGATAAAATCTTCAACTTATTCCTACACATGTCTCCTCTTCACATGCATGGGCCCCAGAAATGAGATACAGTGTTATTCCAATTCCTCTGAACTCATTATTTCTAAATGCATTATGTGCCAACTCAATTTTTTCCTTCATTTTTTTTTCGTTCATTGTTCACCTGTAGTAAATTTGTGGGTATATGTGTGTGTGTAGAACACAAAATAGTTCAATGACTCTTCAGCCTTGTTTAGCTATTATCTACCCTTGTTCGGTGATTACATTCTTTTCTTTCAAGGCCTAAATTAATCAAATCAATTATAACCACATTTCCTTCATTTCTCCTAGTAGTGCTGGAGGAGACACTTCATACATTGCACCCAACCACTTCAACCCACTCCTCGGTCTAGAATTAGTCTGTACAGCTTGGTTTTCCACCCCATGCTTTCATGCCATCAGCATGGAGACAATCTCTTTATCCATGCTACCAAGAGTATGCACTGATTCTTTCATGATGAAATGAATAAGTGACAGAATCACCTGAACTTCCTTGAAAGAAAAATAATAATTCATGTAACCATTTTCAATATGGCTGAAAAAATTCCTCCTTCCATTTGGAGCCCACTGCAGGTTATCCAACCTGGGATAGGTTTTCTGCACTGAATATAACATACATATCAACCCCCACTCATCTTCCCCTCTAGAAAGTCTTGGGTATGTGTCATTCTGTTCACAACATCAGAGGTTCTCTTTTTTTATAATTATATGTCAAAATAAATAAGTGCTGAGAAAATGGTAACAGCTATAGATTTTTTACATTAATCCCTTCTCTTAATTTGCTACCTGGTTGCTATGTCTAGTTTTGATACCAATTAAGCTATTTTTTTAAAAAAAACCCTTTATATTTGGTTTTCCTTACCTAACAGAATCTTCATCTTAAACCCCTGTAGTTAATTCCAGTGCTCCTTTTAATTTTATTTAAAAAAAAACCTTCAGGACTTGATTTTAATATTATTAATATTATTAACTAGCTAGTTAATTATTAATTAACTAAAAATTAACTGAAGCTAATATTATTAACTCTTACAATCTTTTTTTGTAAGTCCCCTACAAATGAGGATACTTTTATATAGGCAAAGCTTACATATAAATAATTATTCTTTGAGTAATAGAATACATGAAATCTATTGGACAAATGTGGTCCCAATTCTGTGCAATTCAGAAACACCTCAACATTGATCCCACCAAACACAATGGTGCCATATATGGTGAGACTTAAAAAAATGAAAACCACTTTCTACACTATTTTATTATACACCGTCTAAGAGTCCCTCTTTGAAGGCGATGGGCACTTCAGAGGCATGAAATATGTATGTATGCATGTATACTTATGTCAGCATTGTGTTTGATGGGATGGCATATAATAAAATATTATAAAATAAAATAAAATTGATGCATTTACCTAAGTATGCCTGATATCCTAGGCGTTTACAGTATGCAGGATGCAGAGAGAATAAATATTTATATTGCATTCCTTTAAATTCTGTTTACAAAGCACTTGTAATTTTGTTGCTTTGAAAGAAAAGTAAGTACTGTAAGGAGAATTCAGGAGCCTCCACAACTGGGTCACCTAGACTTGGTGAAGAGGATTTGTTAAGAAAAATATTATTTCCTTTATTATTCTGAAGAAGCAATCGTATCCTTTCCTGAATAAGACAAGGGCAAGTGTCTTGTTTCGGAAACAAAGGTGCCTGAACTTTTAGTTTTCAAAACAGAGTTGAAAAGATTCTAATCGCAATAAAGGAGAATACTTGTAGCTCAGGTTGAAGTGAAACGTCCTTGATGCTCTCTGAGCTTGGTTGTTTTCTTGCAGACATTTCATTACCCTAACTAGGTAACAAAATCAGTGCTAGGCTGATAACGTTACCTAGTTTGGGTAATGAAAACATCTGCAAGAAAGCAGCCAAGCAAGTTCAGAGAGCACCAAAGACCCCTCACAATCTAGTCCAGGGGTGTCAAACTCACATCGTCACAGCGGCATCACATGATGTATCAGGACTTTTTTCCCCATAACTAAACTGGGTGTGGGCATGAAAAGCATGTGACACATCCAGCCCACAGGTCAGGAGTTTTCCAGCCCTGCTCTAGTCTATTCTGCTTAGTTTAGAAGATGGAAGCACTCTAACCAGGCATCCTAAAATTATTTTAGTGAACAGTAGATTAGTGTGGATTATAGGAATTACTTCTTCAGATACTATGATCCTGGCTGCTGACTAGCATACCAGCAAACAGAGTAAATCCAATTGTTCTTTCAAAACAATTTTATCCAGTTCACAGATTAACCTATAATTCTCTAGGTGACGGAAATAAATTGGGGAAAATAGGATTATTATTTTTTTAGAACAGTAGTTATGGCTTCATTATATACAATAATTTTCCGGGGTCAGAACATCAGGATACAAAACTTTCTAATAATTATTTCAAACCCAAATGAAGTTCTGTATTGTCTATTTTTGTTTCCTCAGCACCCTCCTCACTTCTGAACAAGAGATTAAAGATGCATTTCTCCAGTATACAGCAACAAAATGTTGTTATAGGACTGCCCCCGCAAAGCATTTAAAAGTCCAGAAACTAACTCCTCTCAACACATACAGAGTATGTACCATAGTTGTATCTAGGGAACCTTATATTTCTTGAGAACTGAACTGTGGGAAGTCTGGCCTGAGCTTCAGCAAAGCTCTTAGGCTGTCCCTAGTCAAGGTGCTAAATATCTATATTCCCTAACATTGATCCTTGTTATACTTTCAAGTTTGCCATTTAGCACTTACGAAATGTTACTCAAAAATATAAGTACACCTTCAGTTGAGAACCAACACTGAACTTTAGAGAGAAAGGTCAGCATGAAAAATCTATGTATCCTTTAAAATGTTTTCATCTTAGCAATGGACATTTGGGGTAACTGTGTGTAAGATTTTACCACACATGTGTATATAGGTTTGCCAGTGCTATTAATTTCCAATTAAGAAAATGTTTTAAGAAGGTTTATCAAATTAGTTTCACTGGGACTGGGAAGCCCAAACATCTAAATGTCGAAATTTCCCCATTCTTAATACTAAACGTGTGGATATAGATATAGATAATCAGTGGTGGGATTCAAATAATTTAATTTCCCTGCCCTAATGACTGGATAGGTGGGCGTGGCCATTGTGGGTGTGACCAGGTGGCAGGCAGCACTAGGTCTCCTGCACCACCCTGGGAGCAAAAATAGGTCGCAGGGGGAGGAGCTTCCCCAGTGCCGCATTTTGGGCCTATTAGGCCTCCCTGCAGCCTCCTGGGAGCAAAACGAGCTGTGGGTGTGTGTGCACCGCTTGCACTCAGTTTTGGGCCTAGTAGGCATCCCTACACTTACCTGAGAGTCAAAGGGGGTATGTGGGGACTCCTGGAAGGGGCAGGAGCAATTTAACAACCGGTTCACCTGAACTAGCCCTAACTGGCTGAATGCCACCAGTGTATGATAATATAGGTTTAAATATAGATGATATAACAGAGAGAGAAAATGAGGGACGTGTTCAAATACAAAACAATATATACAAATAAAAAAGAAGAGACATAATGATAAAAAATGATTTGAAATTGATATTTAATAGCAACTCATTTGTCCATAATGAAAATATATAGACTCAATTAACAGGCAGAGAATGGATAAAGATACATCAACAATTTTGTTGTATTCCATGCCCATGGTCAATAAATTTCAAGGTTTTCAAAAAACAACTTTTTGAAATTGTATGAACATCTTTAAATGCCATATAATGCCTCTTTCCCAAATCATACTGACAACATTTTGAGGCAACTGTAGAACAGATCCAAATTATACGTCCTCATCTACTTGGAAGCATCTGGTCACGTCCTGGCAGGACCACCTGAATTCAAGTGCACATTTTCATGCATTTGTTTGACTATAGTGCAATCCCAGAGAACAATGCAGCTCCTTTAAGATGGCTCTAAGAAGTATGGTACCATTGGGCTTTGGATTCAATATGTACATATTCCTATAATCAAGTCAATGAACTTGTCTTGCTATTCTCTAGATTAGGAGTGTCCCACCTTGGCAACTTTAAGACTTGTGGAGTTCAACTCCCATAATTCCCCAGGCAGCCATTGAATTCTGGAAGTTATAGTCCACAATTTTAAAGTTGCCAAGGTTGAACATCCCTGCTTTACATTATGTATTTATAGAAAGGTTCCAAGGGCATCTATTGGTATGTGTAGATGTGTGATTTAAGAATCCAAAATCAATATCTGTAAACAAGTTTGACCTCAAACTTCTAACAATTTAATTGTATGGGGGCAGTTATTTCATGGTGAATGAAAGAAGTTTACACTCTCTTGAATAATTAAAAACAAAGCAGTAATTGCTTTGTTTGAAACCATTAGGGGTAGGTTTTAGAATTTCTCAAAACAATGTCCAGAGCCAGATTCTCCTAATTGTTGGCTGAGATTTCCACATCAGAAGCCAATTTGCTTTCCAAGGATGGTCATTCCTCTTCAAAGAATTAAGACTTCAGTTTCAAGTTAATGGATTATTTGCTGTTTTCTGTTCTCAGTATCGGTTGGAGACTTTCACAGAAAGTAGAGACACACATTTGGCTAGTGAATGCTATTATGGTGAGTAACTGGGGAATGAGGGAAAATTTCCAGAATCCCTTTGAACTTTTAAAGATACTAATCCAAATTGTCATACTATTGGTTACATTCTAACATTAACATTAAATGGAATAAGGTCCAAGCACAGGTTGTCCTTAACTAACAACCATTTATTTAGTGACCATTCAAAGTTACAATGGTATTGAAAAAAGTCACTTATGATCGTTTTTCATATGACTGTTACAGCATCTCTGTGGTCACATGATCAAATTTTGGATGCTTGCCAACTGGCACGTATTTATGACGGTTGCCGTCAGTATCATGAGGTCATGAGATAACTTTTTGCGATCTTCCAACAAGGAAATTCAACAGGGAAGCCAGATTCACTTAACAACTGTATTACTAACTTAACAACAGCAAAGATTCATTTAACAACTGTGGCAAGAAAGGTTGTAAAATGGGGCAAAATTCACTTAACAATTGTCTTGCTTAGCTCAGTTGTGGTTATAAGTCAAGGACTACCTGTACTAGATGGGACCAAAACATTCTGTCTATCTGTCTGTCTGTCTGTCTTTCTCTCTCTCTCCCCCTCTCTCTCCCTCCCTCCCTCTCCCTCTCCCCTCCCCCTTCTCTCTGTCTCTCTTCATGTAAAAAGGTTGGTAGAATTATTCATTGCACATTAATATTTTCTCCCATCATACTAAAAAAATATTTTTTAGAAAGCGCTTTGGACATCAAGGCTTCGAGACACTACATTTGACACAGGCTGAGTTAAAGGGTTGGGCTGGAATTAGAGCAAGCTTGTTTTAGCTATCCAAGGTCACTGGCTGTTTCTTTTCATACCCAACTTAATTGAAGAATTGACTTGTTTACCCTGAAAATGCCTTGAAAGTGAAAAATAGAAAAAAACAAAAATACAGTTTAGGAAAACTGCCACAATTTTTAGGCATTTTCCAACTGAGGAAGCAATATACGATTTTACTTTCATTTCTATCAGCAGAGATATCAACAAACATGTAAATTCTTTAAAGGAGAATATTTGCAGCTCAGGGTTCAAATGAAGGGTCCTTAGTGACCTCTGAGCTTGGTTATTTTCTTACAAACATTTCACTACCCAAATTAGGTAACATCATCAGTGTTAGTCCTTATAATGTAAATCCTTATATAGAACTGGATCAGTGGTGGGATTCAAATTTTTTTACTACAAGTTCTCTGGTTGTGGCTTTGTGGGCGGGGCTTTGTTGGCATGGCAGGGGAAGGATGCTGCAAAATCATTAAATCCAACAGCTCCCGCCCCATTCCTGGGGGAAGGTTACTACAAAAACCCCATTACCTTCCCACCCCACTAACCTGCTTTCCAGCTCCGTTCTCCTGTTCAGGGCAACAAAAGAAGAGCAGCTGGGAGGCAGTGGGGGCGGGGCCAGCCTATTTGCCAGTTCTCTGAACTACTGAAAATTTCCGCTACTGGCTCTCCAGAACTTGTCAGAATTGGCTGAACGCACTTCTGAACTGCATTCATTTATGCTAGGCTTAGATCAGACTGAACAACCCACCTATCGTAGCTGAACTCCCCCCCTTTGCTAAACCAGGCGTGGGCATAGCCAGTGCATGACACATCTGGTCCATCAGCTGGGAATTTGACAGCCCTTCTATGGATTGTCTGTAGTCCTTTCAAGAAGGCAGCCTTTTATACTGCAGATGGAAAATTTTAAAAAGAACAAAAATGTAAAAGTCCGATTGCCTAATTGGCTCCCTCCTTATTGTAACATTTCCACTTGAATGAAAACAGTATGAAGATTATCTTCTCTGAACTGATAAAGGCTTTATGGATTATTTGTTCATCATTTCGATTAACATACTTAGAGGATATCACTAAGAATACTTTTGTCAAACTGTAACATTATTTTTAAAAGATGGTCAGAGCAATTTGAACTGGGAGGTGGAGAATGAAATGCATCATCTGTTACCAAACTCTTGTGATGCAAGGAGGTTGTGGGCAGGTTGTGCAAGCAGACTTACTTGCCTTACAAGGTCCCTTACTTTCCTCATCTGTTGTCTATCTCTTAATTCCAGTTTGGGGAAGAAGGCCTAGAAAAAAAAAATGCAACAGGAATTCAAGACTTTATATTATCAGTTTCTGACAAATTTTATTTATTTATTTGTAAAAGTTACACGCCAGCCATCTCACTGCCAAGTGCCTCTGGGCAGTTTATCACATCCTAAAAGCAAAAACACAAAACATTTAAACATTAAATATTAACAAAAATTAGATAAATCGGGAACCAGAATACAGCAGGGTTGAGATAGGATCTTCTTCCTAGTCTCCTACCATCTCCATCATAGGATGTCCTCATTGCAGTTCCAAATAAGATGAAAGTCATCAAAACTTGTGAAGCTCTCAGGCCTCATTTCCATTCCTAGTCATTGGTGAGGAAATCCTTTAGAGCAGGGCTGTCAAACTCCTGGTCCATGGGCCGGATGCGTCATGCGCTGGCCATGCCCACACCTGGTTGAGCAAAGGGGGGGGGAGTCATGATACATCACGTGATGCCACCATGATGACATGAGTTTGACAACCCTGCTTTAGAGCTTCTCAGTAAACATTTTTAGGATTACACTTTAAGGACCTAAATAATTCTTTCTTTCTTTCTTTCTTTCTTTCTTTCTTTCTTTCTTTCTTTCTTTCTTTCTTTCTCTTTCTCTCTCTCTCTTTCTTTTTCTGTCTTCCCTCTCTTTTTCTTTCTTTAATTCCTTCCTTCTGCCTTCCCTCCCTCCCTCACTTCCACTCCCTTCTCTCTCTCTCTCTTTCTTTTTATGCCTTCCCTCTATTTTTCTTTTTTTCATTCCTTCCTTCCTCCTTCCCTCCTTCCCTCCCTCCCTTTCTCTCTTTCTCTTTCTTTCTTTCTTTCTTTCTTTCTTTCTTTCTTTCTTTCTTTCTTTCTTTCTTTCTTTCTTTCTTTCTGCCCATCTTGCCAAGATAATCTTGGGTGAGGGTTCTTGGTGCTCTCTGAGCTTGATTGCTTTCTTGCAGATGTTTCATCACCCAAATTGGTTGTTTTCAAGAAAACAACTAGGCTCAGAGAGCACCAAGCACCCTCATTTCAATCCTGAACTACAAATATTCTTTATTGGTGACTCTGGATGGCAAATAAGTTTAAAAATAAGAATACATATGTTAAAATTAAAATAACAAATGAACATAATCAAAGAGGGAAAAAGAAAATAATAAAGGCCACCAGTGGTAATACCTTCAAAATAATGATATACTGAATGGGCTCCATTAACTTCCTGACTCCCATGCCTGGGTTAGGGACAGGGCTAATCTGGTTTCAGGTGGTTGGGTGTTCCACAGGACAACTATCAAGACAGAAAAAACTGTGCTTCCTGGATCCCATTAGATACCTTTCCTTAATTAACAGGATCTGGAACATGTCCTTGCTGTTTAGTGGGGTGTGTAGAGAAAATTGGAAAGACATCATACCCCCAAATATCTTGAGGTTGTTGACGGGATCTTGAGAAAAATTATTTTATTTATGCTTATATGTCCTATTTAGAGACTGCTCACCTCCCTCATAGAGTGACTCTGGGCAGTGTATTTTTAAATGTGTTTTAAAAAATTGCTACAGTATTCATACATAGTATATTATTCAACTTTTTTTTAAAAAAATGTACTGCTTAATGGAAGACTATTAAAGCAGTATATATCATTAATTGTAGCTATGTGTTTGTCTACTTTGAGGCCAAAATACATAAAGGAATGCAATCCACAATAATGCTGTTTTGTCATTTAGTTACTGATTGACTGAGGAGGGTTGTGTGTTTGTCTTTCAGGTGGATTTGTGGACTCAGCTGAGGTTGCACCCGCGCCCACCCCCTGGGAAATCTCTGTGGATCCACCTCCTTTGTTTACAGACTGTGAAATGCATATCCCAGTGCCCCACTCATATTCCCTGGGGGTAAAACAAATATCTCTTACTCTTCTTAGAGTGACAGTTTATGTTGCTTTTCTAAAGCGTGTTCAATAAGGCAACCAACTTAGTTTTTACTAATACATGGTCCACCAGAACAATGGTTTTTCAAACATGGCAACTTAAAGATGTGTGGACTTCAACTCCCAGGATTCCCCAAACTTCCCCAAGTTTGAAAAACATTGAAGTAAATCAGGAGTGTAAAACTCGATTTCATTTAGGGCCACATCAGGGTTATGTTTGACCCCGGAGGGCGGGGAGGCCTAGCTGGGGCTGGGTGTGGCCAGGGTGGGTGTGGACATGGTGGGTTTAGATTTAGATTTAGATTTTACTTTATTTGTATGCCGCCCTTTTCCCTGGGGGGACTCAGGGCGGCTCACAATTCAAGGGAAGGGAGGAATAGACAAGTTACAAACATGAAGACAATACACCGTTAAAAAGCACAACAGTCATACCATTCGAGTGGGGTTGAAGTCTTTAGCCCCAGGCCTGTCGGAACAGCCAGGTTTTAAGGGCTATGCGGAAGGTCTGGAGGGTGGTGAGGGTACGAATCTCCACGGGGAGTTCGTTCCAGAGGGCCGGAGCAGCCACCGAGAAGGCTCTCCTCCAGGTAGTTGCCAGTCGACATTGGCCGGCTGATGGAATTCGGAGGAGGCCTAATCTATGGGATCTTATTGGTCTAGTGGAGGTAATTGGCAGTAGGCGGTCTCTCACGTACCCAGATCCAATACCATGAAGGGCTTTGTAGGTGACAACTAGCACCTTGAAGCGCACCCAGAGATCAACAGGCAGCCAGTGCAGCTCGCGGAGGATAGGTGTTACGTGGGTGAAACGAGGTGCACCCACGATCGCTCGCGCGGCTGCATTCTGGACAAGCTGAAGTCGCCGAATACTCTTCAAGGGCAGCCCCATGTAGAGCACGTTGCAGTACTCCAGCCTAGAGGTCACAAGGGCATGGGTGTTTGACAAGGCCCAAGATGTGCTTTTTCCCTTCTCTTCTTTCTTTCCACAGTAGTCCTGGGATTCAAGAAGCACTCTGCCAGCTAAAAATGGGTCGTGTGGAGGCATCAGTAGGCCCCCCGCATGGCCCGTTTTTAGCCTTCCTGGTCTTCAGAAGCATTCTGCTGGCCAAAAATGAATTGCCTGGATGCCCCAGAAGGCCCCTGCATGGCCCGTTTTCAGCCTCCAGAAGCACTCTGCCGACCAAAAGTGGGCTGCGCAGAGGCCCTGAGGGCCAGTTTTTGATATTTCCAGGCCAGCCCCACAACCCAGATTTAAGCACCCCAGGGGCTGGATCCAGCCCACAGGCCTTGAATTTGACACTCCTGCACTAAATGAACCACTTCTAAAGGAGTCCTAATAACAGCTCTAGAAAATACAACATATATCTTGGGCTATCTGTTCGAGTTATTGTTTAACTGATTACTCCCACTTTTAAAGTATTCTTAGAAATGTTCAATATTTTGAATACTGTTGCAATCTTCTAAGTAAGAAGTTACTCCTAGAATATGATATTATTATTATTGAAATGGTTTTGTTGGCAGTTTGTTAAAGAAAGTAGGCAAGCATAAGAATGTTAAAGCTTATGAGATAATTGGGAAACTTAGATATAGAATAAAAAATAAATCACAATAAAATGCCACCTTTCAAAGATAAGTTGTTAAATATTCTTAAATCTAACTAATATTAAATCCAAGTAAATTCTGAGTAAAGTAAGAAGCTGCAGGGTTCTAAATGCTGTCTTTTGAACTCTTGCACAAATAGTACAATTAGAAAAAAAATTAAACATATGAACCATATAACATTTCATTGCTATTAATAGCCTTGAGGGATTCGATTAGTATGTAATGTGTGGGATTTTAAATAGAAATTATGGTTTTTCTGTAGGGAAATTAATAGTTCAAGGGACAATTGCTTTCTGAAATCATTTTGGATCACTTTTTATTACATTGGTAGAGATATCCACAAAACTCCCATAGAACATTTGATATTTGCGTATTCATAGTTAGAATTGTGTATAGTTTGGAGGAAGCTTAAAGCATGATAAAATGGATTAATCATATGGATGTCAAAGAAAAAAAATATGGGAAGGAGTCTGTTGTCTTCTTGCTGAGGTCTACTGTTATTTTAAGAAAAAATAATAAAGTTGATTCTTGGGCACACTAATTCTCAAGTGAAGTAGGGTTATCCTGTCAACAGAGTCTTTTGAATGATTTGCTTATGTGTCTTTTCCTTTACTTTCAGAATTGTCAGAACTGCAGAGGGCGTGGTGCAATTACATGCCAATCATGTAAAGGAAAAGGCACAGTAAGTCAGCACAAGGAACATTACAATATTCCTGTCAGGTATCAGTGCTTCCTTTTGTGCAGAAATTGTGAGTGGAAGGAATATATGACCATCCCAAATCCAGAAAAATAGGTGATACAAATACAGGTGGTCCTCGACTTATGACCATAATTGTGCCTCAAATTTCCATTGCTAAGTGGTTAAGTAGGTTTTGCCCCATTTTACGACCTTTCTTGCCACAGTTTTTAAGTGAAGCACTGCAGTTGTTAAGATAGTAACAGGGTTGTTGAGTGAATCTGGCTTCTCTTTTGACTTAGTTTGTCAGAAGGTCTCACATGTGATCACATGACACAAACACACCCGTGGGACACTGCAACAATAAAAAATATATGCCAGTGGCCATGCATCTGAATTTTGTTCATGGGAATGCTGCAGTGGATGTAAATGTGAAAAACAGTTGTGTTACTTTTTTCAGTGCCGTTGTAGCTTTGAACGGTCACTCAACACATGGTTTGTGAGTCAATACCTGTAACTAGGCAGTTTGACTCAGTTTGGATGGTTGTATTTAAGCTTCAAAACACGGTTAAGAGACCTGGTCTTTCATTATTGGAGGGGCAAACTACAGTATGTGTTCTGCATCTATAGGAAATATTTTTGTGTGTGCAAATTTGTCTGTTAACTTTAGACCAAATGCAAATTATGAAGGATTTTAAAGGTGATGGCCAGCACCTTATAAAGAAACCAGAGCTACTGTCATCATACAGTATGTTCTTGAAAAAATAGAGGACAACCTGGAGTATGGGCAAATCTGAAAAAGGTGGATAAAGATTAAAAAACTTAATTCTTTGTAGCTATAATATTGGTTTACAAAGGAAAATTTGAGAGCAAAATGAAGAAAATTTAGGAAAACGCATATATTAATAAAAATATCTAAAATCAAAATGTGTAAATTTATTGTAAAAAGACCTTGCAGTTTTTATATTTTTCACATATATTTGAAAGGCTGTCCTAATGGCACTATTTATATGGTAAAAGTTAAATAAAGGACTAAAGAGAGTTTCTGAAAAATAAATCTGAAGGAAGCTTTCTGATTTAAAGACTGTCCTTTATTTAAAAAAAAGAATGTATGTTCACTGAATCAGAGGTGGTTGCTACCGGTTCGCATCTGTTCGGGCAAACCGGTAGCGGAATGTTGGCCTGGGTCACAGAACTGGCAGCGACACTGGCTGGCTATGCCTCCGAAGCAGTTCCCCTGTTGCCACAGTTGTTTTTCCATTTTTTTTAATATTCTGCGCATGAACTGACCTATTTACATGTGTGCACATGTGTGCGCACTGAACTGGCAGTAATGCTAACAGCAACCCACCCCTGCACTGAATCGTAAGCCATCTGAAAAGAAGCTTCTCTCTCAAAGCAGAGCCTTGTTCCTTGTTGATCTGAGGGGTTGGCTTCTTGGCTACCGTTCTGAGAAGCCCTAAAATACTCATTTTAAAACAGGTTTTCTTTTTAGTATCTTTCATGCTGATTTGAATGTCACTGGTCTTATCTCAGGTTTAATGGCTTTTATTGTAGACCACCAAAAATAATATGGAACTTTAGCCACTTGTTGATGACGATGTTACTGTTCTTAAATAAATAAATTTAAGTTATACTGTATTTCCTCAAATATAGAAAAAGTGCTCAGCTTGTAATGGCACTGGGTTCAATTCATCTGACTACACTTCCTGCTCATGGTGTTCGGGCTCAGGAAACAAGCGGTAAGCTTTGCTTCAATCTAAACTTCATTTCTATTCGTTTTTATCTAGGTCTTTCAGAAAAGATAAATATGTGGGGGTATAGCTATAGATAGTTATAGGTATAGGTCAGGGGTGGGTTCTGGCTGGCACTACTGCCAATTTGCTCATGGGCATGCTTCATACACATGCGTGCATGCATGCACTGGATGCACGGTGCACGTGCATGCACAATTCAATTAAAATTCTTCTTCGCATGCGCAGAACAAAAAAACCAAGATGGCACCAGCGACGACCAGAGAACTGGTTCAGGGGCATGGCAGGCCTGAGTCGCTGCTGGTTCCAGTGACCAAGACCGCCATTCCACTACCGGTTTGGCTGTACCGGTTCCAACCAGTAGGAACCCACCACTGGTATAGGTATAAGGCGGGAGGGGGAGAGGGAGAGAGGGAGAGAGAGAATGAAAGTATACAACTTCATCAAGAGAGTAAAATAATTCAAATGGAAATGGGCTGGTCATATAGCAAGAACTGATGAGTGGTATGCTGGTCTAGAGATGGAGCTCTCTGTGAGTTTGATCCTAGGTAGAGGCAGATATTTCTCTCTCTGGGCACAATGAGATTATAGCTGCTGAATAAAACTCTGCATTGGTGATAGGAAGGGGATCCGACCAGTAAAACTCCACTCCATTCAGTTCCCCGACTCTACCCCACAAGGGATTATGGGGGTCATTAAAAGAAGATGATAATGTAGCAAGAACTGATGGCAGGTGGACCAAGGCAGCCATAGAATGGATCCCACTTGATAAAAAGCATCCACAAAAGAGACCTAATAAAACAAGATGGCTTCAACAAGTATTGCAGACCCAATTGGCAAAAGAAAGCTCAGGGCGGTATTGCTTGGAAATATGTGGAAGAGTTACTTATCCTGCAGTTGATAGATAATGATTAAAATGATGATGATGGTGATTATATATATATGTACGTATGTACGTATGTACATATGTACGCATGCGCGCGCGCGTGCGCGCGCGCGCGCACACACACACACACACACACACACACACACACACACACACATATATATATATAGTTATAGTTATAGTTATAGTTATAGTTATAGTTATAGTTATAGTTATAGTTATAGTTATAGTTATAGTTATAGTTATAGTTATAGTTATAGTTATAGTTATAGTTATAGTTATAGTTATAGTTATAGTTATAGTTATAGTTATAGTTATAGTTATAGTTATATTTGTGCTGATAAATAAATAAAGGGAGACTAGTATAGATCTATTTCAAGCTATTTAGCTCTCATCAGCTAGCCATACCATTACTGGGAATCGAGCCTGTGCTGTATTGCCTCTTAGGCAGATGTGTTAACCACTGAGCTACAGAGCTCGACTCCTTATCAGCCAAGCCAGGGTGAAAGGTATATATTTAAAGTCACAACCCCTGGTATGCCCAAATATGGGAGGAAGATCACTACTTCCATTCTCTGTCCTTCGGCTCGTCACAAGAGACCATCCAGACAGAAACCCAATATTTTTTACTGTTGCCTTTTTGTTACATTTGTTATATTTGTGTTGATAAATAAATAAAGGGAGACTAGTATAGATCTATTTCAAGCTATTTGGCTCTCATCAGCTAGCCATACCCTTACTGAGAATCGAGCCTGTGCTGTACTGCCTCTTAGGCAGATGTGTTAACCACTTAGGCAGATGTGTTAACCACTGAGCTACAGAGCTCGATATATATATATATGTATATATATATGATCTACTACTGTAACACGCTCTACATGGGGCTACCACCTCTGACTGGCCCAGCCCCCATCTATTCTCTGCCTCCTGAGTCCCAGCTGATCTGGAGGAAATGGGGATTTTGCAGTAACCTTCCCCTGGAGTGGGGAGGGAATGGAGTATCCTTCCCTTGCCATGCTCACCAAGCCATGCCACGCCCACCAAGCCATGCCCACAGAACCGGTAGTAAAAAATTTGAATCCCACCACTGCTTTGCACCCTGCTGCTGTTGCAGATAGGGAAAGCTATCACTTTGGTTTGGGAAAATGGGGTGATTGTATCATGTCCTAGTGAAAATGATTTAAAGGAGGGCTAACTTTCACCTGGGAAATTTGCTGAACCAATATGGCAGCTGCATGAAAGAGTAGACAGCAGTAGTTGAAATCAAATTATCTGTAGGCCATTTTTTTTTACAAAAATTCTAATTTAAAAGCCATAGGTGGAAAAAAGCCTTAAATTTAGCAGGAAATATTTCTTTCTGTTCCAGAAATATAGATAATACAAAATTTTACAAGCAGGATTGACCATTGTATGAACCCAGCATGTGTGCCATATTTATCAAGTTCTTTGGCAGCTATCTAAAATGGAAAGTGGTCCTTTTTTTTAAGCATAATTATAAAAGAATTCTTTTTGATAAGATGATTGAAAAGAAAGTGATAGGGTTACATGAATTTAAATAACTGAATTAAATCTCATTTACACCCCATAAGTCCTGATTAGAGATTTTGATTTTATTTCTAATAGAAAATAAGGTGAGTCTTTACATCGACAACAAAAAGGTATAATGTTCATAGTTTTATTACTAATGCTAAGCTTTTATTATTTCTTATATTTTTCAGTATTTTTAAGTTAAATCTATCATATTTGCCACACTTTATATTTTACATTGTATCTTTTCTTTTCTAAATAGCCATATCAGAGGTGGTATTCAGCAGGTTCTGACCAGTTCTGAAGAACTGGTAGCAGAAATTTTGAGTAGTTTGGAAAACCGGTAAATACCATCTCTGACTGGCCCTGCCCCCATCTATTCTCTATCTCCTGAGTTGGAGGAAATGGGGATTTTGCAGTAACCTTCCCTTGGAGTGGGGAGGGAATGGAGATTTTACAGTATCCTTCCCCTGCCACGCCCACCAAGCCACACCCACCAAACCATGCCATGGCCACCATGCAGAACCGGTAGTAATTTTTTTTGAATCCCATCACTGAGCCATACTATTTAAGAATATTAGCAATAGCAATAGCAGATTTTTATATACCGCTTCATAGGGCTTTCAGCCCTCTCTAAGCGGTTTACAGAGTCAGCATATTGCCCCCAACAACAATCCGGGTCCTCATTTTACCCACCTCGGAAGGATGGAAGGCTGAGTCAACCCTGAGCCGGTGAGATTTGAACCGCTGAACTGCTGATCTAGCAGTCAGCTGAAGTGGCCTGCAGTACTGCACTCTACCCACTGCGCCACCTCGGCTCTTCTAGATGTTTGTGATATTGATAGATAGTGATAGACACCAATACCTTTAACTTTTGCACTTTTATACTCTACATTGATCTAATTACGGATGGAAAATTTAGTTTTGCATTATTCTAGATTACTCTGTGAGTGAAATAAAATTATGGTGATAATGACGAAGTTGATGATATTTAATTTACGGTTTGCCAAGTGAGGAAAACTTATAATATCATAGGGTCTAATTCAAACATTGATCTCTCTTTCACAGTTGCTTCAGATGCCGTGGCAATGGGCGGGACATGTGTTACCGTTGCGATTGGAAAGGCGTATTGCTATATCATACGGAACTTTCAATCACATGGTAAGATGTAAAGCAAAAGAAAGGATGTTGTAAATCTCTTTGGTCATCTGGAGGAAAAAGTACGTGAAAGAAGGCCTTTAAGGGCCACATGTCTCTTTTTTGTTCCAGTAATATATTCCCCAATATGACCACCCCTGTTATGGATACTTGGGTGCATAAGATTTTGGATTACACATATTTTACCAGAGTGGAGAAGCAAAACTATTTCATAAGCTCTTACATATGTAGTTTCTCCCTTCATCTAAGTTTTATGTCTTTGAAAATTGTTAAGAGTAGGGTTAAGACTATATTTCACAAAACTTTTGATGTCTGGGCCACGAGATAAGTGTCTTCTAATAATTAAGGGGCTGTCACGGAGAAGAGGGGACTTACCATACTTATCTTCCAAAGCAACTGAGGGCAGACAAGAAAAATGGGTGAATGCTTGATAATGAGAGCCCCAACCTAGAAGTAAGGAGACATTTTCTGAGCAATTATCAGAGGAATAGTTTGCCTCCAAGAATTGTGCTCCATCACTGGAAGTTTTAAAAAATAGCAATAGCAATAGCAATAGCAGTTAGACTTATATACCGCTTCATAGGGCTTTCAGCCCTCTCTAAGCGGTTTACAGAGTCAGCATATTGCCCCCAACAACAATCCGGGTCCTCATTTCACCCACCTCGGAAGGATGGAAGGCTGACTGGACAACCATGTGACTGGGATGATATGAGGTTTCCAGCCTTGCGCAGAGGGTTGGACTAGAAGACCTTTGAGGTCCCTTCCAGCCCTATGATTCTATGTTCTAATAAACCATTTTGTTTATTTACTACAGAGTATTTTGCACATGTAATTTGCTACTAGGAAAGATTCCAATTTATAGCATTCCTTTATGACTTAAAGTAAGGCCACTTTAAATCAAAACAAATTATAACATTAGGATTTCTGTTTAATGTTCTTTTTGTAAAATGGGGAACTGTTCCAATACTAAGTCAGACCTTGTGGTTTACTTCTGTACACTCTGATATTTTAACATACCTCCTTGAATATGCCTCAGTAGAGTTTGGAATACCATTTTTTTCTTTATTTATCTGACTTTTAATCATTGGAAGAAAAATATATTCAGGCATTTAACTAAATGCATTGTGGAATGGATTCAAAATGCAAGCTGAATGTTTGTTTACTGAACATTATTTACCCAGACACAATCCCCTTGCCCTAATTTTAAATTAATTGAGGTTTACTGCCAGTAATTGAATTAGGGGATTACAGCCCAAGAGTGGACTTCTGTCAGGCACTTATCTGCAACATGTCTCTATAAAATCTAGAAAATATACATGAGATTAAAGTTATATCTTATCTTGTCAAACTTTTTTATGTGTACTAAGTCAATTTCACCTTTAAATTGACATCCTAACAAGCAAATATCACTTTTTCTCCCTCATAGGGTGAACAATATTTTAGAATACACAGCAGACAACAAATCTGAACTCCCAGTTTACCATCTGCAGGAAGTAACTGGAAGAAAAATACTTAGTGATGAACATAACTTGGTAAGATCCACAAATACATATGCAAAGATTACTGGAAGAATATATAGGTGGTTCTTATCCAGCAACCATAAATGAGACTAGCAAGTTGGTTGTTAAGGAAATTGATTGTTATTGTCAGAGTAGTGATGTAAGAGCTAACCAGCTGCTACGATGATGCAATGATGCACTGATGTAATGATGGGAATGAGTCAGCAGGTTTTTTTTTATTGTTATCCCTTTAAGAGCCTGTATAATAAGAAGAGGCCCTATTAGGGCATCTCTCTCTTGCCATGTGATCTTCCCTGCTTTAATTTACTGATTGAGTTCTGCCTATAGTACGTATATGTATAGTATATATTCTTTTGTAGATAAAACAACTATTTCTTAGAAACCTCTGTTTGTTGTTATTGCTCCTGGGTTGTCTCACATCATAAAGCTGTGTGCACTCTGACAGTTACGTAAAACTGTGAAAGTGCTTATGATCTTATCACAGTGTTCTTTTGCTTTACAGACCTAAAAAGGTCATAAATATGAGAATTGGTCATAAAATTATTTTTCATCATTGTAATGTGAGGATTGGTTGTGAAGTGATTTTTTTTCATCATTGTCATAACTGCAAAGAGTCACTCCGGTTACTCACTAAACAGGGCAGTTGCTAAAGGAGGATTACCTGTATTTATAAAAGAATACTGGAAGATAGAATGTAGACTGCTCTAGAATGCTAGAACATAGTGCTAAAGTGCTCTTATTAGTCATTCAATCCCTTGTTCAGTTCAAGAATCTATTAAAGCACCCCAAAACAGATCTCTCTAGTCCATTATAGAGTTTTTCCATATGTATAATAGTAAGTCATTTAGCTCAACATTCCCAACTCTGAGCTCTAAGCTCCAATGTTTCAGAGATAATTTTTCTAGTCTGATTGGAAGATGTTGACGATTAAATCTGGAAACATTTGCATGCTTCTGGCCAAAAGCATACTTTAATTTTGCATGCAATCATTTAGACCAGTGTTTCTCAACCTTGGCAACTTTAAAATGTATGGACTTCAACTGCCAGAATTCCCTATCCAACATATGTAAAGTTGCCAAAAATAACAAACACTGAATTAGACTACTCATGTCCTCTGTACAAAAAGATAAGACAATCACAGCTACATTTTCTTAAATTTTTAGTGATGGATGTATGCTTTTTAGTATACAATTCCAACCATTTACCGAGAGAAAGTTGATGGTTCTATGCAGTCATGTACAGTAGTTTTGTCAAAAGTGCTAAATAATCTAATGCAAAAGTGTGTTCTGTGGCCTTTCTCTGCATACCAGGTACGCCCCATAATTGAGTTCCCAGAATTATCCATTAAAGACTATTCAAGGTCAAGCATTGCTCAACACAAAATGATGTTTGCTTCAGGTGAGCATCGGATCTTAAAACAGGTGAGTGCCAAAGAGAACAACTGCATTTAAAAAATGAAGCATTATTTTCATTTTCATTTCTTATTTTCATGTTTACTTTATTTAAAAACCTTCTTGACTTACTAAGCAGCTTTTTTGGTGTCCCCCTTCCCCCAATATGATTTGAAAACATTTGTGTGAGGAGATATTTCAAGTTGATGAAGAATTTCTCTTAGATTTATCTAATAATTTATCTTAGATTATTCTGAGTTAGATTATTTTTCCTTTTCCTTTTGCAGGATGTTTTGCAATCAGATTTTTTTTTTTTTTTGCATTTTTCAAAGTGTAGTTTTCTTATCCTTTTTTATTTTTAACTGCTACAATTTAACAATAAAGCAAAATCTTACTTTAAGGGACCATTAAGAAATAGGGTATTTTTAACCCTCAAATATCCATATAATCTAACTTTATATTATATGCCTCAATTTATGGCAGTTTATGTCACTTGCATAATGTACTTATGTAATGACACAAGTTACTACAAATTACATAAATAACAACATTTGTTTACTTCATAATAAGACATATATAATGGAAAGTGATAGAAATAATGCAGGTCTAATGAACTATTCAGATTACTTCATATACAATGAATTATTTCAGGAGCTGTCTGGATGCAAATTTTGTCCATTGCATTTAAAGTCTGCATTTAGCAATAGCAATAGCAGATTTTTATATACCGCTTCACAGGGCTTTCAGCCCTCTCTAAGTGGTTTACAGAGTCAGCATATTGCCCCCAACAACAATTAGGGTCCTCATTTTACCCACCTCGGAAGGATGGAAGGCTGAGTCAACCCTGAGCCGGTGAGATTTGAACCGCTGAACTGCTGATCTAGCAGTCAGCTGAAGTGGCCTGCAGTACTGACTCTACCCACTGCGCCACCTATGCATTTAAAACCATACTCCTTTACAAAAAGATGTCATTGTCCAGCAATCAATCAATAAAAATAAAAATAAATAATGTATCACTACCAATATTTTATTCTAAGACAACATGATGCTCTAGAACCAAGCTAACTTTTGAGGCAAAAGACTTCCTCTTAAAAAAAAAAAACTAAAATGAAAACTTACCCTCATTTTCCCAAAATAAGACCTCCCTGGATAATAAGCCCAATAGGACTTTTGAGCGCATGCGCTAAGATAAGCCCTCTCCCAAAAAGAAGCCCACCCTGAAAATATTGCAACAAAGCAGCAGCCATGAGGTGACCACGCTCACCGCCTCCTGCACCTCAAAAATAATAAGACGTCCCTGAAAATAAGGCCAGGCACTTATTTTGGAGGTCAAAAGAAAATAAGACACTGTCTTTTTTTCAGGGAAACATGGTATTTCCGTAAGACTTTGATAGGGAATTGGGAAATTTCCATCTTTTTCTCATGGCACAGTCAGCCTTAGATAACACAGAAATAATGTTTAGTTATTATTTAAGCCCTTTTCCCTGAAGTGCGAAGGACACACTTTTAATAGTGCTAAACATCAAGAAATTATTTCTCCAATAAAGGAGAATATTTGTCGCTCAGAATATGAGCGGTCCTTGGTGCTCTCTGAGCTTGGTTGTTTTCTAGCAGTGCTTGATTACATAAATTAGATAACATCATTAATGTATTATTGATATTTATTTTAAAATGCACCTGAAAGTCACAATCCACAAGTTGGCCTGAATTTTTGTGAAAGCTATTCTCCTGAAAATATCCCAAAATGTAAATTTTCAAATGTTCTTTGAATTCTTCATTTCACAAATTGTAGTGGTCTGAGCTAAAGATTGTTGAAGGACTAAAACAATGGCATGCTGTTCTTTCTTCTAAATAACGTTACATTAATTTCTCAATTGTGTTTATATTATAGAGACATTCGATATAAACACATCTCCCTCCCCCAAAAATAGGCACACTTGTTCCAACTGTTTTTGGCAGAGTTAAGTTACATGCTTGTGAATTATGTATGGAAACAGAAATTTGTTGTTCTTTCTTATTTTTGCCTTTATTAAACAACAAGTAGAAAGGAAAGGAGGGGACCAATGAGAATTAAAAACAAAACAAAAGAAACTAGAGTTTTCCACCAGCATGTTTTTCTGAGATAATATTTCAACTGATGTATGTTGCAAAGATTACACACTGACAAAGATTCTAAATTTATAATACTTGCATCCATGTATAGTGAAAGAGCCGCTTGGTCAGGGAACTGACTGGAACTGATTTCCTGGAAGCAAAATTGGAGGTTGTAGATATATTCATCAGGTTTCTCTGTCTAGGAATTAGGGATTGTTCTTCTATCTCTCTTCTTTCCACAGGCTTACAAAAGCTCCCCTTGTAATGTGGGAATGATTTCAGCCAGCATTATTTATTGAAAACATTTATATAACTGTCCATCTTAGTTCAAACTCTGGGTGGCTCCGAATCAACAGTTAAAACAACAATAATAAAACAAATTATGCATATATCTATTAAAAGATAGCAGGGTTCCAATATTTGAGGGCCTGACACAGGGGGGGGGGAGGGTCAAGCTATTTTCCAAAGCACCTGAAGGCCAGGCAATGAATAATGGATGGAAACTGATCAAGGAGAGATTCAACCTAGAAATAAGGATACATTTTCTGACAGTGAGAGCAATCAATCAATGGAACAGCTTGCCCTCAGAAGTTGTGGGAGCTTCATCACTGGAGGCTTTCAAGAAGAGATTGGACTGCTATTTGACAGAAATGGTGTAGAGTCTTCTGCTTGAGCGGGGGGTTGTACTAGATGACCTACAAAGTCCCTTCCAACTCTGTTAATCTGCTTAAAAAAAATCTGTTAAAACCATAACCATTGAAAACTGGCACCAAGCTTCCAGATGTGAAGAAGTGAAGGATCAAGATAGGAAGGAGCCTTGCTGAGATACTATTTGAAGAACCCCTAAGGAGCACCATGCGGCTTTCCATTCTATTTTCTCTTAAAAAAAATAAAAATAAAAACTAGGCTACAAATGGCTTGTTTGCGAGGATTGGCCTCCTCTTCCCCTTCTGTCAGGTTCCCCAAAACAAAGAAATTGTGACTCTTCTAAACAGATTTATTTATTATTCCTCACATATCTTGCGAAACAAAAGCAGACTACCTGTACCATAAAACATATCCTGGGAACTACTAGGCAGGAGCCATCTTCACCCTTTCTCTCACACAAACTATCTAAACTGTGTTGTCTTTTGCTCCTCTGGAATGCACTCCCTTCCTCTGGACAGCATTTCATCACACTTTTCCATCCTCAATTTTGAATTTCATTTCAGTACATCTGAGTTTTGGGATGATGGGGAGGCGTGGTTCTGGGATTAACACAGAGTTTGCAAACCATTAGTTCCCTTTCTCCTCTTCCTCCAGCTAGATATAGGATGCTAAGGGAATGAAATGACCTATATCTCATCATGTACATCAAATTCCAATTATTTTGTATGTGTTTCCTAAGGAAAAGGAAATATGCAGAGAACAGCACTCATACACTGGGCTAATACTTTGCTGCTTTTTTATTTCAATGTGTTCTAAACAAGTAATGTCCTCTCAAGGTGATGTTCCAAAGAAAACAAGATGAGTTGTAAACAGGTGTCATATCCACATCAGAATTGTTGTTTTCATGGCTGGGCTGCTGGAGGTCCACAGGGGTTCAGAAGAACCTCTAACTAAGATTCTGTGCAGTTCAGAGAACCCCCAAATCCCACTCCTGGCTGGCCCTGTCCACCCCTCCCCTGCCAGGAGTCCCCACATGGCCCGTTTTGGATGCAGGTAAGTGCAGGGCTCATGCAGAGGCATGGGTATGGCAAAAAACGGGATTACTGGAAGTTTGGGAAGGCCAGAAATGGGCCCATTTCTGTCTTCCATAGGGCCTCCAGACCCCGGGGAGGCCATTTTCGCCCTCCCGGAGGCTTGAGGAAAACCTCCGGAGCCCGGGGAGGGCAAAAATGCCCCCCACCATGGTGCAGGAGGCTGACTAGGCCTCATCCACCATGGCCACACCCACCTAGCAACCTGGCAGAGAACCCCTTGCTAAAATTTTTGAAGCCAACCCTTGGTTGTTTTGACAAAAGTGGTCTGAAAACATAAACTTTTTTTTTATTTTCTGTTAATTGCCAATCTTATGTCTAGTACCTAAATTGTAGAGTTCATATTTGAAGAGGGTATAAATGATCTCAGAAATATAACTCTTTTCTTTTCCCTTTTGCAGAGACAAACGGTTGAGCTGGTGCCACTCACAAAAGTTAAATACGAATGGAAAGGCAAACCTTACTCCTTTTATGTCTTTGGCAACGAGAATAAAGTCTACAGCGAAGACTACCCTGCAAAATGCTGCTGCTCAATCTTGTGAAAAAGAACAAGTTTTAGTGACAGTCCCCTATCAAACTACAAAAGCTGTTCCCTGTTTTTAATCTCTACAGCATCTCTCTGAATTCTTTTTGGGCAGGGACTATGCAAGAAAGGATGTTACTATTTGCTCCAAAAGAATGTGTCTCTAATCCATTAATCAAATGAAAAGTGAAGGAAACTAGTAGTTCTAATGCACCTTGAAATAGCATATTTGTAGTTCAAATATTTACCGTATTTTTCGGAGTGTAAGACACACCTTTTTCCCTCCAAAAAGAGGATGAAAATTTGGGTGCATCTTATATACTGAATGTAACCCCACCACCACCACCAGAGGCCAAAAATGTGAGATATGGAGGCAGGGATGGTCTGTGGCAATCCCTGCAGCCTAGAACAGCTGATTGAGGGTATTCTGGCAGTCTGATCTATCCGCCAATCAGCTGTGCTGAATCAGGCTGCAATAAATGTTGAAGCTGACCTGGGTGGTCAGAGACTGCAGCAGCAATCACATTCAGAAAGCACAGTAACAGTTTAAGCAGGATTCAAAATAATAATAATATACAATACATTACCAAAAGCAGATTTTCCAAAGTAGCAGTAAATACAAGCAAAACACAAGAAGCTTCACTTTCAGTTCTGGGCTAAGCCAGGCTCCTTCCTGTCTCCTTGTTGCTCACACAGCAAATTTCAGAGTCCAAATAGCTCTCATTAGACTTAGTTGCTATGCCTATTCATTGGCTGACCTTGTTACCATGTGTCAGCTGAATACCATGGATGCTGGTAGGCAGAGGCAGAATTTTTTCTTCTTATTATTTTCCTCTCCAAAAACTAAGGTACGTCTTACACTCCGGAGCGTCTTATACTCTGAAAAATATGGTACTTTTCGTGAACCCCATTCAGTCATTTTTCTACCCAGAGCATTCACTGGATAAGTTGTGCGTTCCAATGATGCTGCTCATCGGAGTTGTGTGTAAGAGGCAAGCTTTCCCACAAATAGCTGTATAGGCAGGCTTCTACACCAGTCAGCATTGTGGTGTCTGCATCTCAGAAATCAATGCACATACCATCATATGTACTGTATATCTTCTTTTTTTAAAAAATAGGGCAATTGAATGTTATGTTGCCTTTCCTAAATTGGTGTCTCTAGATATATAGGATTGTACTTCTGTACTCTCTAGGCTATATGGCCTTTCCTTTCCCCCTCTTTCCAATTGTATTGTAAATTTAAAATCTGTACTTGATAATCCCTGTATTTTATTAAACATTCTATTTTTTCAAGATCCCGACTTACCATAAGAAGGCTACATGTTTTGTAAGTCCATGTGGAATCATGTCAAAAGATCTTCTCTGTGGGTTTTCTCTGTTTAAGGCCAGATGGTATTTCAGTTGCAGTACTCTAAAACTAAACAAACTATAAATCACAACACCCTCTCTATGTCAACACTAGCTCAGTGAAGAGCTGTGATTTATATCGGAACATTTATTATAATAAAGCAAACATTTTCCACTGTTTATTTGTTAGCTCCCATTTATCCCATGAATAAAGATCTCAGCACTGTTTTGATAAAACGTGGCATCTTGTTTCTTACTTTTTAAAAATGTTATTTGTCTGGTTATTTTTATTTATGCTTTATTATTTTACGGTGCAATAATAATGTTTTCCCCAAATGTTGCTCTTTTTCTGAAGTAGATAAATAGAAGACAATGTTATCAGAAAGTAACAGGCTGCTTTGTTTTGTTCTATTTATATAGCACTGTTAGAACAAGTTTAAGGATGTGAGCATAATTGCTTAATCAGGTTTTCAAAGGAGAAAAAAAAAAACCCTATGATTGCAGGTCTTAATTCCAGAAAATCATTTGCAGATGTACTAGTTGAAAAGTATTATATGAGTGAGATGGGTGGTTTCAAAATTTGATACAAAAATGATTCAATAAAATAAATACACTCTTTAAATATCCAATGTTTTAAGTACTTGGGGAGATCCTGGCTTAAATCCTCACTCTACCATGAAGCTCTTTAAATATCTCTAGCTCAATGTTTATCCTGGTATAGGTTATATATCCTCCCTGCTTGCTTCAGACAAGTAAAGTCAATGGGGGAATCCAGATTCGCTTAACAACCATGGGATTCACTAAACTGCTGTGATTCACTTTACAACTGGCAAAAAAAGCTTGTAAAATTGGATGCAACTCACTGAACACTTGCCTTGATTAGCAAAAGAAATTCAGACCCCAGTATTGGTCATAAGTCAAGGACTACTTGCATTTGGGAATTATTGCTACTTCTTTTCATAGTAACACACAGTGAAATAATATTTCATGGCATGTATAGTTTTTTATGGTATTTGACAGCCATGTATATTTGATGGCAATGTGGTAAATTCAAATGTATTATTTCTGTTAAAGCATTTATATTCTTCCTTTTATGTCAAGTTTTCACAATTGCAATAATCCAATACAATTTCTGATAAGTAACATAAAAGAACAATTTGTGGCACTTTTCTGACATTTACAAGTAACATTTTTAACAGCATTTGACACACAATAATAAAATGTGGATAATTTGACACAGAAGACATAAATAACTTGATCAGAATCGGAGAAAGAGGCCTTTTTAGTCTTTGAAAGAGGCAAATTCATAGGAATTTTGCATTTTTTAAAAATACAATCATATGATAAATGGTATTACAGGTTGTCCTCAACTTACAACCACATTTTACGACATTTAATTACTACAAGTAGGACCAGCAACTTGGTCATTAAGCAAAGCTCAGTGAAAAAGGAACTGTGCTAATAATCTTATTTCGGTTTTCTTTTGTGTTATAGACCTGTTTTATAGACCTTTAAATGTGTTAAATATGAGAAGTGGTCATAAAGTTATTTTTTCATCACAGTTATAAATGTAAACAGTTACTAAACAATGCAGTTGCCAGATAACAACTACATGTAGTGTCTAAGGTGCTGGGATAGAAAATGACCATAAGCTAAAGTCTTCCCTTGGTCATGAAAGATGGCTGGGTGATTTGGGGCCAGTCATTTCATCCCCATTAATTTACAGGGTTGTTGATGTGGGGAAAATAGGAAGCATGAGCAAGAAGCATGTTCACAGCCTTGAGTTTGGCAAAAAGTAAAAGTGGGCTAAAAAATTGGGTTGTAGGCTAGCAAGCCTGTGTTCAAGACTCGAGTGCTGCTGTATGGCAGGGTGAGCTCCTGTCATTCATTCCAGTTCCCTGATGGGGATGTAAAAGGAGCCCCCATAGACATCCCCTGAGCAGCAGTGATGTTACTGGCTAATCCTTTCAACCTGGAATTTGCCTTAAATGGTGGCTCCAACATGAACAGGATGGGAGTCCATCCACTGGACAAGCTGAATCCATCAATCTGAGCCTGAATGACAGGCTTAGAAACATTACCTTGTTTGAGATTAGAGGTGGGTTGCTTCTGGTTCGGGCCAGATTTGGCAAACCAGTAGTGGCAGCAGTGGGAGGCTCTGCCCACCCACCCAGATGTGCAGAAGCGTCGCACATGCCCAAGCGAACCAGTAGTGCCAGGATTTGCAACCCACCAACCAATCAATGCAACTATTCAATATTTATTTCACCTCCTTGGTGGATAGACTAACTTGGATTGCACAATACTCTTTATAATGTTCCTTGAAAAAGTAGCCCTTGAACCTATATTTGTGTTGATTTTCCATTGCCACAGCATTAAATAAGATTCAATGAATGATGTGCAAGTCATGTGAGTGCATAATTCCAAAGTCTGCTAATACCATATAATGTTCTCCTCTCCTACAGATGTCAATCACAGCCCTGGTGCCAGGGTACCTACAAACAAAGATAAACAGTAAAATGAAGTGTGGTGTCAAATTGTCCCCCTAAGAGTACGGTATAAGTCATACATATTAATGATGACAAATAATAAAGGGTGCATTAATGAAAGCATTACTGCTAGGAGGACCAGATGCTATTGTTTACTGAAATGCTGTTGGGATGCCAGAAGCCACTCTGGTTATTCAGATACAATTTCTACATGAGAAACTGCAGCAAATCTGGCAATGGAGTTATAGCTATTGACAAAGTCACGGTTATAATTTCCTTTCATTTTGCACATTTTGGTGGTAAGGTTTGAACAATGTATTGATTCTTATAATAATAAAAAACTTATTTCTTAAGTTTTACAAGATGAATTTGGTCTTCCAAAATACAACAATAATAATAATATCCCAATCCATAATTAGATTTACTTAGATTGCTTTTTTTCTTCTCTCCTCTCTCTGTAATTAATCTCTTTTTTTCTCCTATATCTAACTGTTTTTCTCTGTCTTGCATAAAATTGATTATCCCAAAACAGGAGAATATAAGGGGTATACTTATGTATAATGCAATCACTGATAGCAGCAATAGCATCCATAAAATTCTAAGCTAGGATTAAAAATAGCAAATGACACTTTTCTTTGAGGAAATTCAGATGTACAGACTGGATGATGGGCATATATTTTCCCCATCTTAACTTTACAATGTTAAGTATAGTCAAACTGCAATGCATCCAAGGATGTTTATACAGCAGACACTGCTCATATCACTGAGAAGTTGTTGTTTAAGCTTCACTTTTTTGCCCCAAGTATAATACTTTATTGGACAAATGTGGACAAATGTGATTGGACACACAAGGAATTTGTCTTTGGTGCATATGCTCTCAGTGTACATAAGGAGAATAAAAAAAACATTCATCAAGAATCATAAAAGGTTAAGGCATTCTGGATAAAAATATGGTGGATTATGCAAAATATCTTTAAAAGAAGGATAAAGTTTACTCCTCAGTTATTCTTATTAGGTATATGTACTGATTTTGGTAGAGAGTAACTTGATTCTGCACCTAATAACGGCAGCAAGACTGTTGGTGGCGCAATACTGGAAGAAGGAAGACTTGGCTACAACTCCAGAATGGACATTGAAAGTTACAAACTTAGCCGAGATGGCTAAAATATCGGCATATATTAAAGATCACTCAAATGAGAGATATAAACGAGACTGAAAAAAATGGATTGACTATATACAAAATAAATACGGGACCAAGAAATTCCAGTTGGCCTATGCTTAAGATCAGAAATGATTTAAATTGTTTAAAGTTAGTTCAGCAAGAAGAAGCTAGAGTCAATGTAGAATGTCATTAATTTCTTCATTTCTTTTTTTCAATAGATTTTAGACTGTGTTTGTTAAAAATCCATACCGTATACGGGTTCTGGGAAGTCGGGGGGGAAGGAGGAGGGGCTGTGGGGGGGAGGGGGAGGGAGGGAGGAGTATGCATTAGGTTAGACAAGAATTTGGTGGTAAACTAGAATTATTTTGACATATAAAAAATGTACTTCGATGTCTTACTGATTGAGGAATGATGAAATGTTTGTTTTAAAAGAAATAAAACTTTTGAACATAAAAAAAAGAATCATAAGATACAACACTTAGTGGTACTAAAGGTTACTAATAAGCTATCAAATTGTACCAGTAAACAAATAACACAATATAAATTGAAAGATACAAGCAACATGGCTATAGTCATAAGTGGGAAGAGATCGAAACTAGCAAGGAAGAGAAGAATAATAGTAATACAGTCTTAGAAAATTATTTGACAGTGTTGTGGGAATTAGTTGTTAAGTAGAATGATGGCATTCAAGAAAAAAACTGTCCTTGTTCTGGTGTGTAGTGTCCTATAGTGTTGTTTTGAGGGCAGAAGTTGAAACAATTTATGTCCAGGATGTGAGGAGTCTGTAGATATTTTCAAAGCCCTCTTTTTGACTCGTGTAGTACATCCAATGGAAGGCAGATTGGTAGCAATTATTTTTTCTGTAGATCTAACTCAGAAAGATCAAACTGCCCAAAGAGCTGCTGATGCAGTTCTACAGAGGAATTATTGAGTCTGTCATCTGCACCTCCATAACTGTCTGGTTTGGCTCTGCAAAACAGGACAAACACAGACCTCAATGGATAATTAGATCTGCAGAAAAAACAATTGCTACCAATCTGCTTTCCATTTTATCTTTTTATACTTTTGAGATAAACCAGTGAAATAGATTGCAATGAGATTCAGTGTAGTGTTTTGTGTCTCATAAAATTTGCTACTGGTGAATGGTGGTGATGGTGCTAGTGGCTTAAAAAAATCAACTACTTAATGGAATATAAGATTGCCCATGAGTAGCAGCTCTGAGCTACTACCCCCACTTTCAGAATCTGTATATCTTAAATACCAGTACCAGGGATTACAAACAGGAGAAAGGGTTTATTCACTACTTTTAGCTGGATGAGGTAGGCATTAAAAAGCATGGTTTTTCATACACTTAAGTAATTCTCATACTTTTTCCATGATGTTAAGAGAACAGCATTACAAATTGCCTACAAATTGAATGTGTGGATTAAGGAAGAGAAAAAACTTAAATTCATGGGTTGGTACTGATGTTGTCAATATATAATCAGAGTAGGGGTGAAATGCTACTGGTTTGGACTGGTTTGCCTGAACCAAGAGTAAAAAATACTACCTGTTCAGGCGAACCGGTATTTCCAATGATCAGCTGTGACACGCAATTTATATTAGCTAGAAAGCAGGATTTCCAGCGGATTCCCCCCTCACTGTACTACTTACCATAGCAGGCATGCTTGGTAGCAGGCTCCACCCACCCACCTGGACATCATCATGTCTGTTTTTGATGCTCTCCAAATGCATGGAAGGGCCTGTGCATGCACAGAGGTGGTATAGGCGAGAAAAGCTCACATTTGCGAACTGGTAGTGAAGGTAAGCAGATTTCACCCCTGAATGAGAAGAAGGGAGCTCTGGAGGAGGAGAGATTCAATTTTTCCTTATTACTATAGAGTGATTTGATGAGGGAGATGGGTGATTTCTAAGTACAATAAATAAATAAATTGAAGATCATAAAGCATGTACAGAAATGCTAAGAAAGCAGTTAGAGGTATGGAAATGGATTATAGAAGGCTAGACCAACATATTTATATAGAAGAGGGAATAATGTAATGATAAGGACAGAAAGTAAAGAAAAAGTGCAGAAAGCCAAGAGTGAAGCCATGATAAATACATCCACTGCTTAAAGAGTTGAACTGAAGAAAGATTTTGAATGCAGTCCAATAAGCAGAAGAACTAATTCAAAACATGAATACAGAAACTTACGGCATAAAAATAATGATTAGTAGAAGGTTTCTTAGATGTAGTGAAATTACAACTCATTATTGAATTGTGGTGGCAGATTAAGAAGAATTCAGAGATGCGGAAATGCCATTAGATAGAATCATAATTGAACCTAGAGAATAAAAAGTTGAGATGGTATTGGTATGAGTAAATAACAAGCATCAAAAATGAAAAGCAAAAGAAAATTGAAACTACCTGGAGAGGGAAAATGGGACGAAGATAGTTACCCTGTGATTAGATGGGCTATCAATACATTTTACAAATAACTAAATGAGATGAAGATATTTCTTAAAGCTGGGGTAGTATTGCATGATTGGACACATTAAAGAAGAATCAGACAGAAAGAGAGATATGAATTTGCTGGAAACATGATGGACAGAAATGACAAGGAAGGAATCAAAGGATATAAACTGATAGTTCAGATGAGGACCATGGAGTAGTTAGGAGAAAAAATAAAGGGAAGAAGTAGGAATAGATGTAAAAAGAAGAGTGAGAAAGTGAGTGAGCAGAGGGAAAGTTGACCTTAGCAAAGTATGAGTATCAAAGGTAGAGAATAGGCACTGAAGCTTTCTTAAGACTACATAAATCAAAATGATATAATCTTGCTATTTAATCTTGTAAATCAGCAAACTGTTACATTGTTAAAATGATACACATTTAATGACATTATCACAAATCCTACAATTATATTCTTGCCTGTGTGAGATGCAAATGTCATTATACATCTTTTATCATCCGCTGTCCTTTGCTCCTGCTGTCCCTTATCGAGTAGAAAACATGAATTTATACGAAGTTAATGCTTTTGCTTATTTTTAGATCTAAATGGCCAAATGCACTGAATGATGCCAGGAACCAATGCAGGACACTTAAAAGTCAAATTTATCACGACTTGAAGTGAATCAATTGTTGGTGGTAAGTGAAGAATTTGGAAAGCAAACAGAAACACAAGAAGAGAAAAAAGAAGATAGTGTTTCAAAGGAAATTGATAGATCAATGATCTGAAAATCACAGAAGGAGCAGAAGGCAAAACATGGAATGGATGTGCATGTGTTATGTAGAAGGAGTCACAGGGGATTTCACTACAGACTCAGAGACATCAACAAAAGTAAAAAAAGAAGTCAAAGTCAAGACATTGCCCAGGGCTCTACATGTGTCAGTGTGGTGTGGAGAGGACAATATCTAGCATGACCTTGAACTTCTCCTTTCAAACAAACCCATCTTTTGATGACGGTAAAATAAAAGGAACAGTCAGAAGTTCAATAGAGAGAGAAGGTATTTTCCCCTTATTGGCAGCTGGTACAAATGAGATTGTTGCTTTCTTTTGGAAGGTGAAAGTCTGCCAGCGAATTGAAGAACAAATTGAAAAAACTCTACTTAGAAAAAAATCTCTACTAAGACTGAGCAGGTGAAGAACAAAGTGATAGCTGGAGAGGAAGGAGAACAGCAGCCCAGCCAAGCTTACCTGCATCTGCAGTGACAAACATAGTAAAAGCAAAGATCATTTCTAGTAATATCAGTGAGAGATGCCACCAAAGAGATCTGTGCAGTAAATTGGGGAGTTGTCACGTCACCTACTAAAGAGACCCCAACAGAAGAAACCTTGTAGGAATGATCTAGAGAAGCTTTAAAAAATTTTGAGGAATGGATTTTAGAGACTGTGTTACTTACCCATGTTCTTCTGAATATTCCTATTAGTTTGAGTGCAGAATGAAAATTGATTTTCCTGTTTCTATGAACTCTTGTGCTGTCATCATACGTTAGGTTATTTGTGTGTCCATTTGTGGTTCATAAAAGGGACACGGTGGCTCAGTGGCTAAGATGCTGAGCTTGTCAATCAGAAAGGTCGGCAGTTTGGCGGTTCCAATCCCTAGTGCCGTGTAACGGAGTGAGCTCCTGTTACTGGTCCCAGCTTCTTCCAATCCAGCAGTTTTCAAAAGCATATAAAAATGCAAGTAGAAAAATAGGGGCCACTTTGGTGGGAAGGTAACAGCATTCTGTTCACTCTGCCATTTAGTCATGCTGGCCACATGACAACAGAGATTTCTTTGGATAGCACTAGCTCTTCGGCTTTGAAATGGAGATGAGCACCAATGCCTAGAGATGGGAATGACTAGCACATATGTGCGAGTGGAATCTTCACCTTTACCTTGTGGTTCGTAAAGGCAGTCTTTTCTTCCTTGGTGACTGCTCTCTTGATATATTGCTGTTTCATTCCCATAATACCTAAGTGAATAGGAATTAGGAGTTTTTAAACCCAAAAAGTAGAGGGTATCAAACAGATAAGTCTACCTATACATTTGGGGAGCATTTTACTTATGCAACAGTGGTTTTAACTGACCCTAAAAGTTTTCTGTAAATTGAATAGAAGTAAAACACAGATTAAAGGCAATGTCATACGTAGAGGATGACAGGATGTCTTTCCAAGTAGTGATCAGTGCAACTCTTACTGGCATTGCAGAGCTGAGAGTTCATTTCCGTAGTGACCGATGATTAATCACCAGCTTCCAAATTGTTTTATTCTCTGGGAGTGGTTGCAAGAGCTGGCCTGGGATTTTGAACTGCTGCTAACACAGAACTTTTAGTAAACAATACAAGTCCAAACAGTCGCAGTGGGACTTTGCCTTGCCTGTATTCCTTGTATTCTCTGCATCATGAGAATGGATCAAGAGCACACAGACAGTAAGTAAACAAGAAAGAAATATCTCAGAAAACAGAATGGTCTATACTGTTTTAACCGATGTCTTACAATTTGTATTTTAGGGTGCTGATTGAGCCTTGAGCTATAATATGTACTTTGTGATTCCCTTTTTAGACTGTGGTGAAAATTTGGCTCATACTGAGTCAAGCACGAATCTCAGAAACTGGAGGACGGATCATAATATTTGCTGAAAGTCCAGTGCAAAATTCCTTTATACTCCTTTGGCTTGTACTTGTAATTTGAGACCATTCTTAGTTTTCTGCTTGTCTTAGTGATCAGAAAGCTTAGTGATCATTTATTAGCTAACTCATAAGGAAAATGTGCACAAAACAGCTGGGTTATAAAAAGCTGGTTATGCAGCACTAAGCTATTTGAAGGCATTGAATTCATAAGCATGTTTTTGTAAAAAAACAGTCAAGTAATTATTTGTAACCACATTCAAAGATGGACAACTTAATTATAAGCACAGGTAATACGTTTATCTGTCTCGGAGATTTTTGCTCCCAGATATTTGCATATAAAATCTTGTTGCCAGTAAATGAACACTTTGTTTTTTAAAAACAAAATTAAGATGTCAAGTTGATATTAATTTCTATCCCACCAGGGACTGACATATTCAACTTTAAACATAGTGAGAATTAGGTTGAAGCCCTTTTCTTTATATAGGGTAACTGAAATTTGGTTTGGAAAGAAAGCAATTTTTGTGGCATCAAAAGTAGTACAAAATGCTTCAGTCTATTCAATTTACAATTGACTAGAGAAATCAAGTGGTGCAGCTTAGGCTACTTAAACATCTCTATCCACAGAAAAGAACATATATGCCAGCAAATCACAATTATTGGAGACATTCATCTGCTTTCATTTTGGTTTATACCCCTTGACTCTTACAATGGTAAAGATTCCTCTTCATAAAGCCTGGAAAAAAATTGGAAATGTAATTGATCCAATCCAACTGTAGTGAATTACTAAACACTGTTGTTTATTCTTTAATCTAAGTCTGAGATGTTCAAACTTTTAGGGGGGCAGTGAGTATCTTGGAACTTTGAGAAGGTATTTTGTGCATTCCCATAAAATGGCTGCTGTGAGAGGGTTCCTCATTCATCAAATGAATTCAATGATAGATATGTCTATGCAAATGCTCATTTTTCCAAAAGACAATCTGATAAAGTTGAAAGTTGCCTAAGTACAAAGCAGGGAGATCTGGACCCAAAAGCTTGAAACCTACAGTTCGAACCCACTGGTTTTAGTTCCAATGCCTGTTGGAAGCTGTAACTTATTGGAAGCTGCAATAATACAGCTAGTAAGACCTTACTCTATGAGTTTCAAGAATCAATGGCTTATAACTTATCAAACTGTCCAATTACTCCTTCACTAGAATGGACAGGCAAATGCTTTTGAAGGGCAGTAACAGACAACAACACCCACTTTAATTTCCTTTAAAGTGACCTCAGGACATGTTTTTCTGTTCTGTTTCCACAGTATACTTTTTGCTGCAGTTTTCATATGTAAATTAACTTGATTTACAAATCATGTAACTTTCCGGTGTACTGTATAACTTTTTTCCCCAGATGTGGATTCTATAACTCCAATAGAAGAAATGGACCTAAGTAAAGTTGTCTATTGGAGTTTAGACAACTTTACTTAGATCCATTTCTTCTTGTTTAATAGATGTTTCTTTTAGTTTTTAAATAGCTATACAAAAGACCTGTGTGTTACTGCCTGAATTTTTTTCTTCTCACAAAGAAATTGGAATTGGTAACTCACAAATCAAAGTGCACTTTTTTGATCTCTGTAGTATCAAGTAGACTGCACAGAGTACTGCATAGAAATTGATGTGTTAATGCACATCAAGTTGAGGTTCTGCTTAAAGTGATAGATCATTTGCACAGATTTCTCCAGCTTTCCAGCAATTGTAGTAGATGGGAAGTTTGGAAATTGCAGTCCAACATAATTACAGGGTATTTGGTGAAAGAAATCTGGGAAGGTGCCCTTCCTTCCCTATATGTCAGGCTCCAAAACCAAGGAAGGCTTGCAGAGTTTCAGTAGTTTCCTTTATTGTTCTTTATGTATACACAAAAATATTTCCAGACTAAAGCAACTGCTTGCATTATTAAAGAGGTACTCTGATAACTTCTAAGGAGGAGCTACTCTGGCCCTCCTTCTCCCAACCAAACTAGCTAAATGTCACTGTCTCTTATTCTTTTGCAATACAGACCCACTCCCAGGAATCCAAAATTCTTTCCACCATACTATTTGCATCAATTTGCTATATATCGTGTTTTCCTGAAAATAAGACAGGGTCTTGTTTTCTTTTGACCCCTGAAATAAACGCTTGGCCTTGTTTTCTGAGAGGTCTTATTATTTTTGAGGTGCAGGAGGTGGCGAGCATGGTCACCTCATGGCTGCTGCTGTGTTGCAATATTTTCAGGGAGGGCTTATTTTCGAGGGAGGGATTATGTTAGTGCATACACTGAAAAGTCCAATGTGTTTATTATCTAGGGAGGTCTTATTTTCAGGGAAACAGGGTACCACCAAGAAAGCATCAAGAGGATGCCATGTGAGGAATGTTTCAGGTAGCATGTAGGACAACCCTCTTCAACATATGCCACATCACTTCAACTATAACAAGCAATTTATGTCATGTGATTTGGATGAAGCCCCAATGGAGCAAACTACATTTTTTATCAAGACGGATTAATGGTCACACATTCTTTTGACACAAATTTAGTCCTAAAATGGTTAGCAGTTATAATAATACAAGACAAACAAACAAAAACAAACAAACAAACAAACAAACAAAAACACTACTTTCTTAATAGTTTTCTGATCATGCAGCCATAGGCAACTATAATGAGCTCCAAAGACTACAAAATGTCACATTCATTATGATGCAAGTATGTTAGAAGCAGTATTTGCAACACGGTGGCCTAGAGGTGAAGATGCTCACCTGCTACTCGGTAAATTGAGAATTCAAATGTTTCTCTATCAAGGCGCAAAGAGAAAGTATCTGCCGCGAACTCCATCTAGGCATCAGGAAGGGCATCTGGCCAGTAAATGCTCAGCATCACTTAATCTCCCTGATCCCACCACAAAGCAAGGGATTATAGGGTTGTAAAAACAAAATAAAATGTGAAAAGTGATATTTGTATTGTGACATACCAAAGCATATATCATCTCTTTACACACACTTACATCCACCGACCCAGTGCTGCAATTCTTATATGAGTAACCATGATTCAATGTAAAGATGCTGTAGATGTGCAAATTTTTCATAACTCCAATTTCAGTGGTAGCTGATATTTGAGCAAAAAAGTATGAATTTAAGATTTTGTTTTTACTCAGCCATTAACTTAAACGCTAATTCAATGTGGATATAAAATAGTCATCATAAAATCTCTTTAGACTGATTTAAAACTTCAGTTTGATTTTTGTACATGCCGTAGATAAGGTTAATTAAAAAGGGAAAAGTCTGTGTATGTGACTCAAGCCATTCCAAAAATAATTTATCTAATAAAGAACAAAGTTATAAATAGTTATGTTTGGAGAATATACTTTCCAGAGTAGTCCTGTTGCTATAGCAATCCAGCTGGGAAAATACAATACTATGTTGAAATCCAGCCAGAGAATATTCATGTGTCCTCATGTTTATTTCTATAATGTATAAAGTTGCAGCTTTGACTACTCTCATTTGAAATCAAGAGACCACTTCTGGTCATTTTAGGGGAAATGAATAGAAACAATAAAGTTTTTTGGAATCACTATAAATATGGAAGTAGATAATTTAGCTATTTATCCATACAGTAAAATAAGCATTGTGAAAAATTGTTTTTTTGTGAAATGTTGCACAAGCTCCATTTTCACTGGCAGAGTGCTAGCAAAACAAACTACTAGCAAAAGTGGCATTTGATCACACGAGTGAAATAGATCTGGCTGGCCACTCCCACCTATCCATGTCCCCCCCTGCTCCCCCCAGGTCAAACACAACCCTAATGTGGCCCTCAATTAAATCAAATTTCACATTCCTGGATTAGAAGATCTCCAGGGGGGCATTTGCCCAGGTTCGCCTGGTCCGCCAGTTGCGGCCCTACCTAAACCGGGAGGCCCTCGCAACAGTCACTCGAGCCCTTGTGATCTCTAGGCTGGAATACTGCAATGGGCTCTACATGGGGTTGCCCTTGAAGTGCATCCGGTGACTGCAGTTAGTCCAGAATGCAGCCGCGCGAGTGATAGTGGGCGCACCGCGGTTCGCCCACGTTACACCCATCCTCCGCGAGCTGCACTGGCTACCTGTCGATCTCCGGGTGCGCTTCAGGGTATTGATGACCACCTTTAAAGCATTCCATGGTAGTGGATCTGGGTACTTGAGAGACCGCCTTCTGCCGATCACCTCCCTTCGACCGATTAGATCGCACAGACTGGGCCTCCTCCACACCCCATCTGCCAGTCAATGTCGACTGGCGACTACACGGAGGAGGAGAGCCTTTTCTGTTGCAGCTCCGACCCTGTGGAACGACCTCCCCGTCGAGATCCGTACCCTCACCACCATCCAGACCTTCCGCACAGCCCTCAAGACCTGGCTCTCCCATCAGGTCTGGGGATAGGTTTCCAATTTACCCGCCCGAGTGTTGACTGTTGAATGCAAGTTGTGCTTTTATTATCTTTTTTCTTTTGTTCACATATTGTTTGTCTTTGATAGTGCACCACCTTCCCTTTGATTGTAAGCCGCCCTGAGTCCCCTCAGGGAAAAGGGCGGCCTATAAATCTTAATAAAATGACTAAAAAAAAAATGACTAAAAAGGGTCTCTTCCAACTCTGTATTCTGTCAAAATAGCCTAGGCATTGTAGGAAAGAATGGGTCTCCAGACTTTTTTTCCAGAATAGTGAAATTTGTGAGCATTCGCATAAAAAGCGTCATGTAGGAGGACATCTCCATTTATAAAAGGACTGCTCTGGAAAGTGTGGCTAGTTGTAGATGGTCATTTTACAAAAGGAAAATGTTCAGACAAAACAAAAATAATTTGTGGATAAATCTAAGGACAAAGCATCTCCCATTCAAAAACATACCTGTCCCAACTTTCAGCGGGGGAAAGAATAATGTGGTTCAACAGTATTCTTGGAAATAAACATGATGCTGAAGCCAATGTTGTACAGCAGGCTAATACAGTGGTTATTTTCTTAAAGTACCTTAAATAAATTACATAAGAAGCTTGAAGAAGGACAAGTAAGTACCAAGAGTGGTATCTATGGTCATACTATTTACCGCAACTTGAGGGACTCAAAATGAAAATCTCAATTTATTAAATAACCCTTATTTTAATTAACTCTTAATTAAATATACTAAATTAAATATAAACCTCACATGGTACATTTTAATTTTCCCACAATTTATGATGCCCATTGTTGCCAGATATGCCTGCACATTGCTTATATAACTAATAAAATCCCATCATTGCTCATGTAATGATTTTCAACTCATTTATTTTATTTTACATATATATATATGTGTAATATTCTTAATACACGTAGCATATTACCTATATTTTATACTTTAATGAATTCAGTGGAATGTAAATGCAGTCACTATCTTATGAATTTAGTGGCTGAATTTTCATTTCCCACAGCTATTCCTACCTATATTGTGGAAATATATAGCTTTTTGTTCTGCTACAAGTAATTCTCAACTTACAACTACAGTTGGGGCCAGAATTTCCATCATATGTTTGGGCAGTCAGAAGTCAATGTGTTATCAATTTTATGATCATTTTTACCATGATCTTAAAGTGAATCACTGTAACCTTTAAGTGAATAATATAGTTATTAAGTAAATCAAGTGTTGAGTAAATCCAGCTTCCCTGGTGGATGGGATTTTTTTTTGCCAGAATCAGCACAAATGGTCACAAATTGTGATCGCATGACTACAGAACACCACAACCAGTCATAAAAGTGAGTCAGTTGCCAAGTGTCCAAAATGTGATCCCTTGACATAAGAGTCGTACAGTCGTGTGAGTACAGGTCATAAACACTTTTTCCAAGGCTATTGTAACTTTGAACTGTTATTAAATAAATGGTTATAAGTTGAGGACTACTTATACCTGAAGTTGAATTGAACAAGATAAACCACACAGAAAATGCTGGCTGGGGAAGTTTTGCAAGTGGAAATCCAGACATTTAAAAGTTCCTGAGGTTGATAAACATTCCTCTAGGACAGTGATGGCTAACCTTTTTGTCGCCCTGTGCTGAAAGCAACGCAATGAATGCAATGTGCATGTGAACCCCCCCCACGTGCACCCCATCCCTTGCACAAGCATGCGTGACCCCCGTGCACACATGACCTCTGTGCTCCCCCTCCCCCCGTGCATGCTCCCCACCCCCTATGCTCGTTATGGCTTCCAGGTTGGTGCCAGGCTTTCCAGGCCCAAAATGGGTGGGGGGGCAATGTGTGTCCCACATGTCCCATTTTGGGCCTGGAAGGCCTCCTGTTGGTGGGAGGAATGTGCGCATGTGCAGTGGATCTGGGCTGGGATGACAGCTGGCATGCCAGCAGAGAGGGCTGTGCATGCCACCTGTGGCACGTGTGCCATAGGTTCTCCATCACGGCTCTAAAACAAGAGTCTAACTTGCTGGTCTATTTTGTTTTTCATTTGAATATCAAAATACGGAATATATTTATAAAAATATAAAACTGTTACTTAGAAGATATATCAATTAACTGCAGTACCTCTTGAATCCAATACTGGAATAAGCTGCAGTCAATGAATGAAAGGTACATATGAGTTACCGAAGATTTTGGAAGTGTAGTTGTTAAGCAACTGGAGCAGAGTTGGAGCTACGGTATTTGCCAATCTCCTGCAACTCACCCCAAATATTTACACCCCCCCCCAAGTTTTCTGCTTCTAAGTTCTCATCTCTCCACTCATGACTGCTAACTGCAGTTTGGCGGTTCAAATCTCACCGGCTCAAGGTTGACTCAGCCTTCCATACTTCTGAGGTGGGTAAAATGAGGACCCAGACTGTGGGGGCAATGTGCTGACTCTGTAAACTGCTTAGAGAGGGCTGAAAGCCCTATGAAGCGGTATATAAGTCTAACTGCTATTGCTATTGCTATTGCTATTGCTATGGAGCACTTTTGGGAGGGGAGGTAGAGACAAAATGATAACGGGCTACCTTTCCTGTAAACATCCAGTATTTCAAGCACATTGTCTGTAGTTCCAGCAACATACATAAACTATGTCAGCACACACTGTGTTTTTTTTTTCTTCCTGCCAAATCCCCAAGCTACTATTACATTCTTGCTATTTTAAAAATCTGTTTGTTGTTGTTGTTGAAGGGGAGGAAAAAACAGCTCAGGGGAGAAATAAAAATATGCCCATCTGTTAATAAAAAGAACGTTGCAATCTTTTCCTCCAAGACTGCTGGGTTTGGTCATTTATTGAATAGCCTAGCTGGAGGAAGAAGAAAAGGCAGGTATGCTGATTTAAGGATCCATAAATTTGCCTTGTTCTATAATGTTCACATCACAGCAGCAATGTTTTGCTTCTGCAAGGCAAATGTTTCACCATTGCTTTCATTTATTTCATCTGCTATATAGGCAGCCAGATGTTATTCTATAGAGTCCATACCAGTGATGGGATTCAAATAATTTAACAACCAGTTCTCTACCCTAATGACCAGCTGGGTAGGCATGGCTTGGTGGTCATGTGACGGTGGATGTGGCCAACTCAACATCACTCACATCGATGAGCGCTTCACCTTAGTTGTTACAATGTAATAAGGGTTAACCGGAGAGGCAGTTTCTGTAAGCAGGGTAATAAAGATTAGGCTAGAAACAACACCAGAATGTTTCCTTCCTGCCTTCCTTACAGGATTAGCCCTGTAAAGGTTAAAAAAACAAAATGAGATTTCTTCCAACAACCGGCTCTCCCGAATTGCTTAGAAAGTTAACAACCGGTTCTCCCGAATAGGTGCGAACTGGCTGAATTCCACCACTGGTACATACCCTCTGCTATAAAATGAACTCATGGATCTTTGCACTTTAGATAGGCATTCACAGTGAATTCACTCAGAATAACATCAGGCGATCAAGATCTAATAAGTTTCAAATGAGAGTCAACCAGTCTTACATTGGCTGTGTCCTGGTGTCCTGGTGATCGGTCACATGAGAGATATACTTGGTGTGAATTATGAAATTTTATCCCCCCTCTAAGGGGATCTATACAGGGATTTTAAAAAAAACTACAAGTTCATCATTTCTTATATTTGTTTAAACATTCTAAAGATTCAGGCTTATTCAGTCAAAGTTCTTGACCAACCATCCATCTGGGCAGGGGTGGGTTGCTGCCAGTTTTACTGCTGGTTTGGTGCGCAAAAAATTCTGTGCATGTGCACATTTGCACCTAAAAAGGTCTGAGCATGCGCACGTTAGAAAAGGGGGAAAATACATTTCTGCAATGAAGATTGTCTGAGCATGCACAAAACCGAAAATCAAGGTGGCCCCACTATCGATAGAACCAGTTTGGGGGCATGGCAGACCAAGTTACTACCTACTCCGAGTTACTACCTACTTGGCCGAACTGGTCCAAACTGGTAGGAACCCACCTCTGCATCTGGATCAGAACTTTGGACCCAGTTCTGACTCTTTTATTTTTTCTAGAAAAGTCCATCATGGGTTTTTGAGGAAAGAGATGAACATATATGAACCTCAAGACTTTAATTTATTTATACATTTTACTATAGAATGTGAAGAAAATTCACAATAAATATTCACATATTTGCTCGTGTCATGGAACAAAAAACACACACCCTCTTTTGCCTTTATATTCAGTTTTACGGAGGCAACCTTCATGTGAAATCTTCTGCAGCTTGTTTATTTCTTCCATTTTTTTCTTGAGAAGAAAATAGAAATATTATTTTTTGCTTTGTGAAGAATATGTGAAAGCTTTTAGGAGAAAATTCTGTTCAATCAGATCATGAATGATGGCATCAAACAACTGTTTTGCTTTTAGAAATGTACTTTGTTAGCAGGAGGCATTTCCTGTAACATCCATGGATATAAATTGTATCTTGTATGGATTTTTAAAAGTATTTAAAATACTCCACTATAGTACTTAAGTAGAAACACATTTTTCACACACAACAGAAGTTGCTAAAAACAGTTTATTTTTTAAAAGGCATTCAACATTTGTTGAGGAAAAAAATTGAATAATTCATCAAAAGCTTCATTTCTTGTAACTCACAATTGTTTGTAGAATTGTATTATAGATTGCTAAAAATCCATTTGACTAAATGCTGGCTGAATTTAGTGGCTAAATTTCCAATTCCCACAGCTATTTGTACCTATATCCGTGATGGCAAATCTATAGCACATCTGCTACAGGTGACATGCAGAGCCACATCTGAGGGCACACAAGGCGTTGCACTATGTCAACTCCAGCACACATGCACATGCTGGCCAGCTGATTTTTGGGCTTCTGGAGGGCAGGGGGAGGCTGTTTTCACCCTTCCCAGGTTTCAGGAAAGCCTCCGGAGCCTGTGGTTGGCAAAAAAACAGACCCACCTTAAGTTCAGAAATGAACTTCTGGTGGGTCCGTTGAACCGTTTTTCACCCTCCCCAGACTTCATGAAAGCCAGGAAAGGAGGGTGAAAAACAGGCCCACCGGAAATCAGGAAATGGATCATTTCTGGACTCTGAAGTCCTCGGGGGAGGCCATTTTTGCCCTCCCCAGACTCCAAGAAAGCATCTGGAGTCTAGGGAGGGTGAAAAATAGGCCCACCACAAATCAGGAAATGTGCTATTTCCAGCTTCCAGAGGGTCTTGGTGGGGAGGCTCCAAGAAAGCCATGTGCGCATAGGCGGGGGGCAGCATTGCAGATGGCCACAAGGTGGGGGCATTTAATTATGGATGTGGGCACACAGAGGCACATGCGTGTGCTCACACTTTTGACACCCGAGAGCAAAAAGGTTTGCCATCACCGACCTATATTATAGAAATATATAGTTTTTAGTTGTAGTACACATAATTCCCAATTTATAACTATGCCTGGGACTAGAATTTCCATCATAAGTCTGGGAAATCATCATATCTCTGCCTCTCCATCTCCATCTCCGTCTCCCTCTCCATCCATCCATCCATCTACCCATCCATTCTATCATCTATCTAATCACATTTTTGGAACCCTGCCTGAATGAAAGAGACGGACAGATTTTAAAGGGGGGAAGATAGTTCCATAAGTATCTTGGCCCCATATTTTATATGTTATGCACAAAAATAAAATGGCTGGGCTAAATATATCATTCACTGTTTACATTTAAAATAGCTACCCTGGAACTGGAATCAGAGCCTGAAAGTCCTTCAGTGCCCCCTATGGATCTGTTTACGCCAATTGGTCTTGATACATGGAGTTTTCGTGATCATGGTATGTATACATAACCCATTGAGCTTTACTGATCATTGCAGTTGTATAACTACAGGAACACAAGTTCTTTATCAGGGGAGTGTTTCTTATCTTGTATTTTAATATACTTTAAAAAAAAACATTTCTACAACATGTCAGACAATAAATTTTGGTCTGTGCAGAGATACCTTAATCTTGAACATAAGTAGACTGCTTTCCATCTTTGAAAGAAGTTCAGGTAGTATCTTCAAAGAACCTTTCCTTTAATTCCAAATTAGAAACAGAAGTTCTCAAAACATCCTTACTGAAACATAAGGTTTGGAGAATATAAAACAGTGATCTTTCAGTGCTAATGTGAGCCAAATCTAGTTCTTTCAATCTCCTGATCTGCACTGCAGGATTATTATTATTATTTTTTGTCCTTTAGATGGAGAAAGAATTAGTGGAGTCCTTGGTGTTCTCTTAACTTGGTTGTTTTCTTGCTGACATTTATTACTCAACTAAATAACATCACAGTGTGGGGTTTGCTTCCTTTTAGATAGAGTAATTTGCCCTGCCAGGTTTGATGTGGGTGTGATTTTCTGTTCGATTGATTACAGTATTGATTTCTGCTTGTTTGTTTGTCTGGTGTTAATCCTTCTTTCTCCCTACCTCCTTCCCTCCAGAGGTGGGCTTCTCCTGGTTCGCCCTGGATTGGGTGAACTGGTAGTTTCAGCATCGGGAGGCTCCACCCATATGCCCAGGGGCTTCTGTGCATGTGCGTGCACAAGCGAACCAGTAGTAAAATAATTTGAAACTCACCACTGCTTCCCTCCCTCCCTCCCTCCCTCCTTCCCTCCCACCCAAAGTCTTCAGTGGCATTCACATTTAGCTTGTATTTACAAAGCCAAATTGGTTGTGGAGGGACAAGACAAATTGTTCTTCAAAAGAGGGTCTTTTATCACCATGGGGTGCTTTACCACCAATGTTTATTCCTGGATAACTAAGACCTAGACAATAGGCAACTCATTCTCATTCATTGTGATGACTTCTGTGCCCAGCTATTTTAACTGTAGCCTAGATGTCTAAAATATTTCATCTGAACTGACCAACGACAAGGATCTTTGTTGCCTAGTGATCTTGGTTGGCTATTGATGTATAAAAAGCAGCATTTTTGTAAACAAAAAAGTCAATTTCTTCTGAATTTAACTTATAGATGACACCACCCTGTTTAAGGCTGAAAGATATTTGTAGAAAATATAAAATAGTAACAAATGACAGGAGACTAAATCATAATAGTCTTTGCACAGTCTTTGTTTATAAACTGGGATTCCTGGCTTTAAAAACATAAAAAAATGAATGTTATTTCAAATATCAACTGGATTGGTCAGACCAATACTATAACTGGGGAAAATTGTTATATTCTACAAATAAGTATAGTTGTATGTGCAAATCATGCTCTATAAAATGCTGGAGAAGAAAATGTTGGGATTATAATAATGTAGGCTATTTTGCTTGTCACCCTGTTAAGACTTTAGTGGAAATCTGTAAAAAAAAATAGAGAATGTCAATACTGTCTTATCTTAGATATAGCTAATATATTTGTTTATAACATGATATCACTGGAATATAATAGAAATTGGTGGATTAAAGGAAGACTAGTGAATCATAGGTCATATTTTAGGTCCCTGTGACCCGAAAGAGTGCAGCTAAAAGTAATAGAATGGAAATAGAATAATAAACCAGTAAATGTGTTTTAAATAATAACCAAAACTTTTTACCTATGCCATCATCATCTGTTTTGTAAAGTATATAAAAAAATCTTTGCTCAGATTCACATTAAACAATATCTATAGCTTCTTGCGTAGATTTTTTTTTTGGTTTGGTTAGGATTAAAAGCAAAATATAAAAATAGTATAAAATAGTATTCTCTACATATGTTGTCCTATTCCATGATAACATATTCTAATTAATTCCCAAAGGTGCTTTTTTTTCAAGGCAACTGGACTTTCTGATTTTTCTTTGAAGATGTTTCACTTGTCATCCAAGAAGCTTCTTCAGCTTTGACTGGATGGTGGGGAATGGAAGGATTTATACTCCTTGCAGACAGCTGGTCCTTTGCATCCTTTCAGCGGGTCGTTAAGTTCACATGGAGGTTTATCTGTGTTTGGTCACATGGTCACATGGAGGTTTATATGTGTCTGCACCACTCAGGGTCACCTGAGTGGTGCAAATGGATGTGGAGCCTTCTTGGAACTGTTGAAAGGACTGTGTTGTAGACTGGAGATAGATGATGTCCTTTCCATCCCCCCCTGTTGAGAGATGGTTGTTCATCTATCTCCAGTCCACAACAAAGTCCTTTCAACAGTTCCAAGAAGGCTCCACATTCATTTGCACCACTCAGGTGACCCTGATGACAAGTGACCTTAACTAAATAAATGAATAAATTTAAGAAATAAATCCTTCCATTCTCCACCATCCAGTCAGAGCTGAAGAAGCTTCTTGGTTGAGAAGTGAAGCATTTTCAAAGAAAAACCAGAAAGTGCAGTTGCCTCTTGAAAAAAAAGCAACTTTGGGACAACCATGACCCGGATGACTGAGAATCTCCATAGACATTCTAATTAATTCTCATAAGGAATACTAACATTATTTTTAGCATGCATCCATTTATGAATTGCTATTAGTAAAAAGAGGAGAAAACATACTACTGAAAAATGCAGCTGTTCTCATGTGACTCTAAAGATAAATAGCATAGAGCTGTCTACCATATAAATCTTCCTCAGGCACCTAGTTGGCAAATGCCATACCACAAAGTAATAATGAAAGTCCAGATTCAAACTGCAAATACTCACCTGCTGATTATGTTTTATGAGTTTAATTTGCTTTCAATGGTTTTACATATACTTCGCTTTTTTATTTGCATTTTGCTTACCGTTTTCTGTTGCTATTCTAATTGTGTGATTCGACCCTACATATGAGATGTGAGCAAATGGAACAAATGAACAAATAAATAGATAATAAATATGATTCAGAGAATGTATAGAGTAGACACATTCACAGGAGCAGCTGGTCAGGACACCTCAAACATCATAAATCACCCATAGAGATACCACATGAACACAGAAAGGCTGTGTGATTGAATATGCCCCCAGGGCTATGAGCGGTTTTCTCTATTATTCATCTTGTTCCCATCAGTGTATGTATCTATTCGTCATTATTCATTCTTCCTTGAACCTTTCCGCCTAGGCAGGAAAAAGTTATTTCCGCCTCCAGAGATGATGCAAAAACATAGTGAAGAGAGGAGCAGCCCTGTGTTGCTGGCGTGTAGGTAAGTCATTTCTGATTGCTTTTTCTTTTTGAAAATGCCCTGGCTCTGGTTCTAGTAGTTGGATAAGTTGCTTCCTTGCTCCATTTAGCAAAAGGTAAATTAAACCTGCGCATTCAATGAGCTGTCATCTCCAAGCAAGACGATAGAAGACTGGGCCAAGTTGGAAGTCTTGGCCTCATAGGAGACTAGCAAGTGCTGTTAGCAATAGCAATAGCACTTAGACTTATATACCGCTTCACAGTGTTTTATAGCCTTCTCTAAGAGGTTAATAGAGTCAGAATATTGCCCCCAACAATCCGGGTCCTCATTTAACTGACCTAGGAAGGACGTAAGGCTGAGTTAACCTTGAGCCGGTGAGAACTGAACTGCCAAACTGCTGGCAGCTGGCAATCAGCAGAAGTAACCTGCAGTACTGCATTCTAACCACTGCACCATCACGGCTCTTAGCAGATAGCAGTTTGTTTCAACACAGGTTTTTTTCCCAATGCCATCCAGGCATTAGAGTCTAAAAAATAACAAAGATTCAAAGAACAGTGAAAGTCATTTGTCCTTTCCATCTATAATATATGTGCAGGTGATCCTTGACTTACAACATTAGTTTAATGACCATTCAAAGTTATGACGTCCGAAAAAAAGGACTTATGACCATTTTTTCACACTTACGACCATTGCACCATCCCCATGGTCACACAGTCAAAATGCTAATGCTTAGCAATTGACTCACATTTATGACGGTTGCAGTGTCCCAGAGTCATGTGATCATCTTTTGCAACCTTCTGAAAAGCAAAATCAAATGGGGGAAACCAGATTCATTTAACAATTGTAGGGATTCACTTAATAAATGCCGCAGGAAAAGTAATGAAATGGGGCAAAACTCATTTAACAAATTTCTCCCTTAGCAACATAAATTTTGGGCTCAATTGTGGTCATAAGTTGAAGATTACTTGTAGTGAAATCAAATGGATATACTCAGGATTAGAAATTGTGGGAGGCAATGATTTCACAATGAAGTCTTTCAGCATTAGGGCAGCCAATGGTAAACCAGTGTGTTAAAATCATATTATTCCTGAAGTATGGTGTTTTTTTAAAAAAAAAGCATGGCATTTATTAATGAAACATGGCCAAAACCACTAGCCAATGTGGTTCTTCATAGATGATCCTTGTTCTCTGCCAGCAGAGCTGCAAGGCTTAACTCACCAGCTTCAATTTCGTCTGTGGAGATGCCACAGACCGGATGCATATCTGCTTCAGAACTGAATGTGTGCTTGCTATCTCGTTAATTCCCAGGTTCCCTAGAATGACAGATGACATGGCCAGGAGTGCACTGCTCAGTTTTGTCAATTCCAAATGTTGCTATGGCAACAGAGCTGCTGGCGAGCTCCTCATTCAGGAACTGAAGCCGCAGACCTTCTACAGAGTAAGTGTTTTGGGATAGGTTACCAGAGAGTGAACAAAGCTAGGTGGGGGAAATCAATGGCATTGCAGAAGTCTCACCTTTGTCAGAAACTAGAAAAAGGTGGTGTTTGTTGGACTAACTCCTGGAGCTCATATGGGTAAACAAAATGCTTTAATGACCTCAGTAACATTTTTTTCCCATAACCACGTTGATGATGGCAGATAGGGTGATCCGTGAGTGAGTTAAAATGAGGTCTGAAAGGATCCAAAATGGAAAAAAAATAATTCTTTTTCTCATACTAAGGATTCTAGAATTAACATTTGATGACAAGATGTCTTTCTCCCCAGTATCGTCTGAAAACCTTTAACGAAACGAGGGTATGTGAATGGACATTTGAGCCTTATACCAGTAAGTAAATGTTTAAAGAGATATTTAATTCCAACTGAATCTTTATGAAGAGTTTTTGGCAGAAAAGGATCCAATAATGAAATGCAACCTGTGCACATCACATGTAAGCAATCATTTGCATCTAAACATACAACATCTAGGACTCAGAGTTTCCAAATACATATATGTGTGAAATTTTACGTCAAATTTATCAGATATGGAGTTTGATACACCCCCCAAAAATCCTAGTTTTATTTAAAAAACAATTTATCCCAAGCATCTGTAAGAGAAAATATTCAACGATTATAAGGACATAATTCTCACTGGCATGGAATTAGGAGAATGTATTGGTAAAGCAAAAAGAAATATCTAAATTTCCCATTAATAGATATCAAACAAATGGTAAACATTGAGTAGAATTGAAAAAGTGAATATTTGAATCAAAATTGTTTACTCTGTGTACATAATAAATGTAAATCATTGCCACAAAATGTTATAAGAGCCAAGGTGGCTCGGTGGTTAGAGTGCAGTACTGCAGGCTACTTCAGCTGACTACTAGCTGCAGTTTGGCAGTTCAAATCTGACTGGCTCAAGGTTGACTCAGCCTTCAATCCTTCCGAGGTGAATAAAATGACGACCCAGATTGTTGGGGGCAATATGTTGACTCTGTGAACCGCTTAGAGAGGGCTGTAAAAACACTATGAAGTGGTATATAAGTAAATGCTAAGTGCTATTGCTACAAGGTTGTTTAGAAGATATTTTGGATGTCCAGATTGTGAAATATCCTAAGAAGAATCTTAAGTAACCTCTGATCTCTGAGGTAGAAATGTGTTTCTACAAATTTCTCTCTCTTCTCCTTACATTCCTGCATATTTGAACCCGTGAGAAATATTCTAAAAATAATTATTCTTTTAATGGAGCTTTCCCAATAGTTTTAATGATTCATATATAAACACTTAATAGAGACATAGTGATAGAAGGCCTTGAAATGAAAACAATAATAATAATCAAGATGATAGATAGATAGATAGATAGATAGATAGATAGATAGATAGATAGATAGATAGATAGATAGATAGATAGATCGATCTAGGAGGAGAAAATTATTGAGAAAAACAACTATTTGGTTCTAAATGTGGAAGGAGATTCTCAGAAACTGTTTAGCTGCAATATTTAGATGAATTTGTGAGCCTCATGATGAGAACCTCCCAGGAGACATGTTATCTTCTAGTTCCTGGAGAATATCAGGCTTTCATGAATAAATCTGGCAGGGATGGCCTGCTTAGATCAAAGCTACAGGGAACCATGGTCACTAATTGTGCAGTCCTGAAAGAGAAGGTCCTTGTGGGGTCCTTGGTGCTTTCTGAACTGGGTGGTTTTCTTTCAGACCTTTCATTGGTAACATCCTCAGTAACATTAAGACTGTAGAGATGGTTCTTGTTTTACAAGGATGTAGAAAATTGGAGCATAGAACAAGGAAAATATTGAATTGTGAAAATAGAAATGCTGTGCACTCAGTGTATATTTTAGAGAAAATTGAACTTAGAGGGACTTTAAAATAAAGATTACATCATACTGTTTAAGGCATGAGTCACTAAGAAGAGAAGAACATTGATACTCCAAGAAGATTATCACCAAGTATGTGCTCAGTGATAAGTCAATAAATGATAGGATCGTAGTTTATTAGAAACAGTGGATGTCCAGGAAGTGTTAATACATAATAAGTATATGCATTTACTAGGGGCATAGTGATAGAAGACATTAAAATGAGGGGGGAAATCAATATTTGATAAATACAGTATTTTGAAAGAACAAAATGTTGCTAATGGAGTGATTAAAATGCATAAGTGGAAAAAATGGAGAAACGATGTTAAAAGAAGTTTTGGATTGGCTAAATGCAATAACACGGGAGATATATGATTTTTTTTTTAAAAAAATTATCAATGTCTATTTCAAGCAATATAAATACACATATCACTAGATGGGCCATATAAGAACTATGTAATAGGAAACAGAAGATGGGAAGTATAATTTAGTTAAATAGAACACTTTAGATGCAGACTGTGGAATAGGCTATGAATTTGTGATATCAAGCATGAAAGGACCAGGTATGTTTGCAAGAAATGACCTAGAAGCTAACTATTGAGATTGTAAGATCAATACATGTAGTCCTTGACTTACAACCATCTGTTTAATGACAGTTCAAGGTTATGATGGTCACAGTAAAAGTGTCTTCCAATCTATCTTTGAAGCTATGAACATTGTACCAACCCTATAGTGACATGATCACATTTTGGGAGCTTGGCAATCTGTTGCATTTATGATGGTTGCAGTATCTTGTGGTCACATTATTGAAATTTGCAACCCTCCCAGCTGGATTCCAACATGCAAAGTCAATTGGAAAAGCCAGCTGGGGAAGCCAATCATGTGCTTCACTTAACAATTGCGGTAAAAATGGTCCTAAAATTAAATACTGTTCCTTAATGATTTTCATTTGATGACTGCATAACTTAGCAACTGAAATTCTGGTCTCAGTTGGGGTCATGAGTCAAAACTATTTATATAAGGATTAGATTAATTTATGCAAAAGAGAATGAGATAATAGATTTATTAAAAACCTATTTGGAAAAAAAAATGGTCCACTTTATTTCAAAGAGATCTAAGTTCCAAGATTCAGAATGATCAAGATAGTCAAAGCAAGACAAGGGATAAAAGCTTTGGGCAACAATAACAATGTATGAGAACGGAATGTATAGTTACAACATCACATAACAAAGGACAAGGAACAATATCTTAGTTATAATTGTCAACAAACAAGGAATTTAATCTAAGACTACTAAAGAGTAATAATAAACATATCTTAACAGAAATTGAAAGAAAAATCTATTATGAATCTTTACACAGAAGTATATATAAGACAGTAGAGAGAAAATATATTCAGGAAATGACTCCACTAGATGGAGTGATATGACAGGCGATAGAGCAGCTGTCAAATAATAAAACACCATGAACAGGTGAAATACCTGTTTAATTGTTTAAAGCTGCAGGAGAAGAGATGGTCAACAACTGCTTCCAACAGTGATTTGTCAAAAAATATGTTCCCTAGTGATTAAAAAGGTTTGGAATGTACAGTATATCCACAGCAAATAGAAGAAAATGTTAAAATTATTAAACCATTTCCTTTATTCCTCACACAAGTAAAGAGTAGCTTAAAATCTTACAAGGAAGGATAAACTTTATGTGGAGCGGAAAATGCAAACAAATAGGCAGGTTTTAAAAATGGTAAAAAGATACATCTTTAGTTAGCTACTATAAGGTGGAAAATGAAGTGAGAAAAAGAATATAGGACAGTTTATCTTTGTTTTATTGACTACAAGGCATTTGGTTACGTAGGGAATCCAGAATGTAGCATACAGTAAACCTAACGGGTATACAAGAACCATTTTTTACTTGCACAAGAGTTATTCTGAGAATTGAGTTTGGCGAAATGCATGTTTAGAATAGGAAAAACAATAAGATATAGATGTATATTGACTTCATCATATGATTTTATAAAGGTTATAAAGATTGAGAAACAGGACTGCTGATATGAAGATCAACTGAATATTTGGACACTTTTGAAACTGGCAGTGTTTATTAATTATAGCTAGAGATGCTGTCTCTGAATTCTGCATTTTGTGTTGGCAAATGAAATGGTGATTAGATTAGGCAATAGTCACAACTAACTCTTTTCACCAGGCCAGAAAAGTAGGAGAGCAGCATGTCTTCCTTGAACAATAACGTTTGTAGAGATGCAAAGGAGCATTTTTATCTTAGAATTTTAATCAATCAGGGTTAATGCTCCATCACATTTAGAATAGAATAGGATACAATAAAAGAGTTGGAAAGAACCTTGGAGGTCTTCTAGTCCAACACTCTGCTTAGACAGGAGTGTTGGACTACATCACTTCAGATTATTTCCCTGTGTCTACAGTAGCAATCACTTCTTTTTATTTTAATTCAATCAAGAAGAGCAATAGACAGAGCCAAATTACAGCAGCTCTACAACCTTAAAAAATGAGATATTGCCAGTTTTAGTAGTTAAGATGGCCCATTTTCAGTTCAAGAACACTTGAGTTTCAAGTTCTTCTTTGGCCATTGTGTGACTTTGGGTTGGTCACCTTCTTTCTCTTAACACAACTCACTTTCTCATATACTTGTGGTTGGTGCAAATAAAATAAGACAAGAGCTTCAAGCTCTCTGCCTTGAATTTTCAGAGGAAATATGATATAAATGAATGTATTTGTGTATCTTGTTCACATATATACCATGCAAGTCCGGTCAGCAGGCAGGGAGATGTTTAGATAGCAGACCAGCCAGTCAATTTTTTTGAATAAAAATAAAATTCTCCTATGCGTTACTAGGGTTTTTAACCTCCCTGTTGGCTTTGTGATATGTTTTCATAAGTGAGACAGCCATTGTAATTGGGGGGGGGGGGGGAATCAACTCTCCTCCAGGATGAGAAATTCTTGCAGTATCTGAAATTAAAAAAAATGAGAAGTCTTAGAAAGAGTGCCCTCACTTAATGGTATTCCCCTCACCCCCCAGAAACCAAGTAAAAAGTAAAAAAAAGCAACCCATATTGAAAAACCTCTGCACACCTTGTATGTAATACATGCATCCTGTGAAAAATCCAGTGAAAAAAATCCATCAGATATAACATAGTAGTAACCCTCCTGTAAGGAGGCATGTCTACAATCCATTCATTTTACAGATTTTACATAAAATTAACTTTGACAAATTATGAAAAATACGAAAGGTGAAATTATACTAGACTTACTTTTTAAGATTTTTGAGGAATGTTTCAATAAAATTAGCCTATAAGCCTTTCTAACAGAGTTCAGAGATCTTGTGCTCTTTGCAAACCAGATTTTCTTTTATTCAGAGAGATTAAAAAGTGCAGAAAATCCACTTTAGACATTGCTGGATCTTTATGTACTCCCTGGGAAGCAAGTGCTTTTAAAAAAATTATCCTGCAATTGATCCAACAATGGTTTATTAAGTTCCACCCTCTGTTCCCAACCTCTTTAGAAGATTATTAATCCATTCAGCTCTTACATCTACCAGTGAGTTTCTGCTCTGGCAAATTATATTGTCCTTGCTTTCCCATCTCCCCCCAATTCTATAAAGTTTTACTTACCTTTTTTTCTCCCCCTTCCCCTAAACCTTTAAGTAGCATCCGAGACATTTTGGAATGAAGCTACAAGGTTACATAAATGCTACTTTTCTTTTCTGAAGCTAAGGAAGCCACTTTTCCTTGCTATCAATTTTAAATCTTTTTAAATAGACTTTTTGGCTTGGATGATTGAGTCTTCATTCACATACTGCAATTCATTTGGGAGTGAAACTCTTGTAGTTGGTGTGGCAAGAGTTAGTACTGTTGGAAGAAATGTCCTTCTGGGTTCAGTTCCAAGTGGGGAAAAAGACACTGGAAACAGGGAGGCTGCTTGGAAAGAGGATTTTAACGGTGGACAGGACCACATGGTTTGAGGTCCTGTGGAAAAACGTGATCACATACTTCAAGATGTTGGGTGAAGAAGAAAAAGAAAGAGAAGAACTTGCTGAGAGTTCCTGGGTTTTTTATACATTCTGTTCACCTCTACCTCTCTGTTTCCTGTCCCTGTGTAAGAAATGTATTCTGATTGGTTGTCAGACTCCCATGGGGTCATGCAGGGGCAACTCTCTATGCTGTCTTTTGAGTCCAGGTTTGGTTGAGCATTGCTTCTTCTCAGGTGCCCTGTGGTGAGATGAGTAAAGGGCTATCATGCCTTAATCCCATCACCCTGGAGATGAAGGGGGGAGATCTTTGTTATGTACAATGAACTTATAGTGATCAGATGTCCCGCTTTTAAATAATTTGTCCTGTGTCCCGCGGCGTTTTAAAAAAGTCCCGATTTTTCATGCAGCCACGAAAACAGAGTGATTTCTACTGTCACAGGCTCCGGAAGCTGGGGAGGTGCTTTGCAGGCGGTTAGAACTGGCTGCCCACAAAGGATCTCCCTGGACTTGTTTTGATGAGCGCGGGGCGACTGATGGTAGTTTGCGCCAGCCGCGCCCACTCAAACTATTGTCAGTCGCCCCGTGTTCAGCAAAGCAAACCCGGGGAGGTCCTTTGTGGGCGGCCAGTCCTAGCTGCTTGCGCCTGGCTCTGCAGCTGAAATGAACCCCCAAAGCTCCCGCCACCACTAGAATAACTGCTGCCGCCTCCTCCTCCAACACCACCACCACATTTGCTGCCCGATGCTGTGGCTGAGGTGAAGCTGTCAAGCTCCCGCTGGCACCCCCACCCATGGCAGTGGTGCCTCCCCCTCCTCTCGGAGCACCTGAGCGGGGCACCACATTACCTCTTCCCCCTCCTCCTCCGCCATGCTTTTGAGGAGCCATGAGGCTGCGGAAGCCAGTAGGAAGGTGGCGGAGGGGACAGGAGCAGGAAAAAAGGCCCCATGGCTTCTCAAAAGCACGGCGGAGGAGAAGGCGGCGGCAGGGGTAACATGGTGCCCAGCTCAGGTGCTCTGAGTGGAGGGGGAGGCGGTGCCGCCGCTGCCACGGGCAGGGGTACCAGTGGGAGCTTTGGCGGCTTCACCTCAGCCGCAGCGCTGGGTGGCAAATGTGGTGGTTCTGTTGGAGGAGGCAGCGGCAGGGGTAATGTGGTGCCCAGCTCAGGTGCTCTGATTGGAGGGGGAGGCAGTGCCGCCACTGCCACAGGTGGGGGTGCTAGCAGGAGCTTTGGCAGCTTCACCTCAGCTGCAGCGGCGGGCAGCAAATGATGTGGTTCTGTTGGAGGCGGCAGCGGCATATAGACCAAATTTTTAATCAAGAACCCCCCCCCGCCCCCGGTCAATGGTGTCCCGCTTTACCAATGTTAAAATCTGGTCACTTTAAACAAACTGGCTCAGGCATTTTAATGGCCCATTGACAAATATGGGGTCTATTAAGAGTAAGTCTGTTTCCTACCTAAAAACATGTTTCTCCATTTCATATCCAGGGAAATATAATATTCTGCCTTTTCAATATTTCCTAGGATATTTCATTATTTTAGGAGATGGGTGGGTGCCAACTTCCTACAGTACATTCCAACAACTCTCTGACTTTTGGTCTATTTTTCATTTATTTTGACTGCTGAAGTTACTTGGATGAGTAATGAAACGTCTCAGATTAACAAACTTTTGATCCAGTGGCCAAGATGTAACCTTTTTAGATATTTCGATTTCTAAAGAACAACAGAAAAAGAAACAAAGGATCATCCAAGTGTCCAAACATCCAGGAAAGCCAAGAAAAAGAATGAGACCAAGCAGAAGGGAACAATCCCTAAAAGGCAGCAACTGTAAGACCTGCAGTCAATAGGGCTTGTTTTGTCTTCCCCAACAGAAAGGAAGAAACAGAAAATGATTCTAATCAAGGACATTTTCTTCCAATTTTCAATTATCATCTGCAGGCAAAATTTCATTCTCTGCTCCTCTTAAACTTTTCTCTCCCAAATGAGTCAATTAACCAATTGCTTTTTCTGCATGTCTAAAAAGCGAACTACCTAGAAACACACCAGAAATAATTTTAAAAATCATTAAAATGAGGAGGAGAAAACATCAACTGAAAATAAAAACATACATACGATGCTTAGGGGCATTAGAACATAGTTTACAGTATTTATTTATTAATCAAATTTCTATAGTTATGCATTTATGGATGTAATTGTTTGAAGGGATCAAAGGCATTAAAGTTCTCCATTTGGTAGTTCTATCCATGAAACATTAGATTAAAACATTGGATTATGTAGTTTCGATGTTTTAGAAAGTCTAATAAAATAGGTAAACATGGAGTGGAAAAACTAAATAAAACTATTCTTAAGGAAAGAGCCAGTTTGTCCTAGAGCGGTAAGGCACCAGGCTAAAACCAGGAGTCTGTGAGTTCAAGTCCCTCTTTAGCCATCAAAATTGACCGTGTGATCGTGGGCCTATCATTCTCTCTTAGCCCAACACACCTCTTAGGCTTGTTGTTGTAGGGCAGTGATGGCTAACCTTTTTGTTGTCACATGCCGAAAGTGTGTATGATCCCCGCCCTCTGCATGCCCCGCCCCCATGCATGCACGTGCATCCTCCCCACATGTGGCCCGCCCCTCAGGCATGCACATGACCCCCTGTGCATGTGCATGTGACCCCCCCCCCCCGATGCAACCCCCCCTCGCCCATTTTTTGGCTTCCGGGTTTGGCTTCCTGTTTGGGGCCTGGAAAGCCTCCTACAACAACCTAACAAAACAAAACAGGGCGCAAGGGGAATGTACAAGGCCCCCAAATGCAATGCGATGTCCCCCCCCCATGCATGTGCCCCATCCCCCATACATGCGAAGCAGAGACCCAAAGACCAGCTGGCCAGCGGGAGGTGCACACGCATGTGCAGTGGAGCCGGGCTGGGGTGGCAGCTGGTATGCCCTCAGAGAGAGCTCTGTGTGGCACCTGTGGCACCCGCCATCACAGTTGTTGGGAAAATAGGAGGAGGAAGTTGTGTTGGATATGTTTGTTACCTTCAGTTATTTATAAAAAATAATAAAGGCGGAATATAAATAAATAAAAATAAAGAGTTCTTCAAGACTTTTTATTACTGTGTTTTTCCCATTTTTGCAGTCAAGTACAATTTCCCACTGTAAAATGCCATTGATCCAAAGAAAATATTTCAGTATTTTCCAGTCATAGACTCAGGAGATAACAGAAAAAAATAGCGATTCAGTTTCTTCTGTTTCACTCGTTTATAAGTTTGGGAAAACATAGAAATCATGCCTGTAGAAAGACTAATTACTAAAATTTGTTACATTTTTTCCCTAATTTCCTTAGAACCTTTAATCCAAATAAATATCTAAAAGGGATAGGAGAGACTGCAATATATATAACAGTTTGCCTGTAACTTCTGCTATACGCCAAGAAAACTCCCAATCAATAAAAAGTAATTCTGTATAGTAAAATGCCATCTGTGAATTATTTCTACAGCGAATTCCAGATGACTCACCAAAATGGATGTGGAGAGAATTTTATGCCATGAAAACTTTCAAGCTGATTCCTCAAATTCAGTTTATAAATTTTCTTCTCATTAAAAAAAAGACTTTCAAGAAAGCCTTTCAATATTTGATATAAAGAATGGTATAATATTGGATTGGTTCCCTTGATTCTCAACAAAGAGGGAATATACCATTTGTGAAATATTTTTAATGGTTGTAGTTGACGTCACACAATAAGCCTTAACTTGTCATCTTTGACTCCCGCTGGAAGTTGTGATGAATTCTTTGTAAAATATATTCAGCAGAGACAGGTTTTCCATCTCTAACCAATCTCCAGTCCTACCTGTTACCTGAAATCTTGCTCTGTCTCTCAGATGTATATCAGCAATACAGCACAGAAATGAGGGGATTTATCCAACTTTTTGTTTCTGCCTTTATTTCTTTCTTTTTTCATCTCTTCTGTGGCTGATGACAAGAGCCTGGCAAGTAACTTGGAAGTGGGAGAAGGAGAAAAGCAATATAAGTGACAGCTGGAACAAATCATTTTGCTGCCTGAGACAGAGCAACAAATGAACTTTCTTCCCGTTCCTCGCTAGTCAACATGTGTTGTGCTCAAAGACAGGAAAATTCCAAGCAAGCTTTTCTGTCCATCACCAACAATAAATATACATTCAGTCTTTGAGCTTAATGGTCCCATTATTTGTGTGTGTGTGTGTGTGTGTGTGTGTGTGTGTGTGTGTGTGTGTGTGTGTGTTTTCAAGTCAGTGTTGACTGCTGGTGACTAACTGAAAATATTCCTGTAATTTTCTTGCAAGACTTCAGAAGTGCCTCCTTTCTAGGGCTGAGTAAAACCAGCTGGCTCAGGTTACCAGCTGGTTTTGTGCCCAAAGCAGGATTAGAACTCACACTCTTCCAGGATTAGAACTTCACACTCTTTTAAACTGGATGCCTTAGCCGCTACAGCAAGATGGCTCCCTCATAGTCCCATATCTGGTATAAAATGATACAAGCCTGCTGAATATATTACAAGATTTTGTTGCAGGTCCCAAATCTATACTCTCAAGACAATAAAATAGCAATAGAAATAGCACTTATTTATTTATTTATTATTAAAACTTGTATGCCGCCCACTCTCGGAAGACGTAGACTTCTATACTGCTTCATAGTGCTTTACAGCTCTCTCTAAGTGGTTTACAGAATCAGCATATTGCCCCCAACAGTCTGGGTCCTCAATTTACCAACCTTGGAAGGATGGAAGGCTAAGTCAACCTTGAGCCCGTGGGAATCGAACTGCTGAACTTCTGGCAGTGGGCAGTCAGCAGAAGTAACCCGCAGTACTGCATTCTAACCACTGCACCACCATAGCTCATAATGTAATGTAATATAAAATAATGTAATGTAGTAAAATAAATTCAGTGCCATGGATAAGCCACAACAGATATAAAAATTGACAGGAATATCTGATGTGAATAAATATAATTCAAAGATGCACTTTTAAAATGTTAGTTTCATTGATTGCAATGGATTTAAAAATGCTGAATCTTATGTTGAATTGTGGCATCTATTTATTTTATTTTATCAGATGCTTCGGTGGATGGTCCACAAAATGGTGTATCTCCTCGACCTTGGGACATTAAAGTCCAAGTTCCACAGATGTTTCAGGAAGACACAAAAAAGTTTCGTGTTCCCCATTCTTCTTTACTCAAGGTAATTTTATCACAACAAACAACAAACAACAAACAACAAACAAAACAATAAATAATAAGCCTGTTCTGTGTAACAGTTCATTCTATATTTGAAGACCACTGTATTTTTCTTTGTTAGTCCTTTCTGTAGATTAAAAGATCAATAGCCGATCCTTTAACCATTTCTCGTGGGATTTTATTTCCAGATCTTTCATGGAATTTATCAGTTGAGGGTTTCATATAATGTCATTTTAAAAATATAGAGATGGTATGGAGTAGGTTACCCATTATCATATTTCAAAATTGGAAAAGGACTTGACAGGTGGACGAAAAGGCCAAATCCAGACTGTCTATGTCTGCAACAAACCATCATAATGTTGAATTTGAGTCACCTGGTCTTCTTCTCCATTTAATATTGATTTCAAAACATGAATAGAATCTGCTGCTAAGGAGCAAAATAAAATTTCCATAGCACTTCTCTAATTTTAAAGAATCAATAAAATGTGGCTCTTCAGCCTATATTTCTTCTTGCTGTTTTATCAGAAATTCCTGCAGCTGCTAGTCTTATGTAGCATGAAATTCTTTTTTTTCTTTGCCATATTAATTTATAATAGAATAGATGCATGCTAATACTTGAATTAGGTAAGAATAACTGCCTTTGTTGATAGTCAGCCTTGCGTAATTCAGGTGTCACCATATACCCATTATGGCGAACCTATGGCACGCGTGCCACAGGTGGCACGAAGATCCATATTTGCTGGGACATGAGCTTCAGCTCTGGTGCACATGCGCATGTGAGAGCCGAGGTGGCACAGTGGTTAGGGTGCAGTACTGCAGGCCACTTCAGCTGACTGTTATCTGCAGTTCAGCGGTTCTAATCTCACCGGCTCAAGGTTGACTCAGCCTTCCATCCTTCCGAGGTGGGTGAAATGAGGACCCAGACTGTGGGGGCGATATGCTGACTCTGTAAACCGCTTAGAAAGGGCTGAAAGCCCTATGAAGTGGTATATAAGCCTAACTGCTATTGCTATGCCCGCCAGCTGATTTTCAGTCTTCCAGAGGGCTGGGGGAGGCTGTTTTCGCCCACCCCAGGCTTCAGGAAAGCATCCGGAGCCTGGAGAAGTCGAAAAACAGGCACAACGGGCCAACTAGAAGTTCATTCCTGAACTTCCGGTTGGCCCATTGGGTCTGTTTTTTGCCCTCCCCAAGCTTTAGGAAAGCTTCCAGAGCCTGAGGAGGGTGAAAAACAGGCCCAATGGGCCAACTGGAAGTTTGGCCTCTATCCATTTCTGGCTTCCGGAGGGCCGGGGAAGGCTGTTTTCACCCGGGGTCATGGGCAGGTGGGCGCAGCACATTGAATTGTGGCACTGGAGAATTCGTGACAGCACACACACACATACACAATTTTGGCATGCCTTTACAAAAAGGTTTGCCATCACTGTGATATACAATAGTCTATTTTAAGTGACTATGTAGATGGCTCATTTCTATTTCAGGAATGTCATAAATGCCATGGCCGGGGACGATACAAATGTAGTGGGTGCCATGGTGAAGGCAGGGTGAGTATTGATAGTATATTTATTATTTGATATTCTTTGATGCTAAAAAATGTTTTTACACATACTTACTGTTTAATGGGAAAGTTGCTGTAAAAACTCAGATCCCCGAGTTTGGTATGGAACTGATAAAAATGTAATCTGTCAATTGGCAAAGTGATTTTTTTTGTGTGCCTCCAAGTGCCCTGAATCTCAAGTATGTCAAGGAAAAGCGAAAAACATGTATTAAAGTAGGTCAGATCTTTCTAAGAGTACAGAAACAAACGATACATCCATTCGGTATGTGTGATATATAAGAAAGCAAGCGATCAAGCAAATTGATTACATGTGGGAATTGAACAATAGAAAACATTGATTGTGGATAGCATTCCACAAGTGGCGAAAGTATGGATTACATTACTGTCTTTAGCAGATGGGTTTGTATCTTTTAGCCTTGCAAGTGCATTTAAGGACTTTCAGAATATGTTTTCTATTGTTTAATTGCTGAAAAAGCAAGTTCTCACATACCAAAATAAATAGTCATAATAAATAGTAGAAGGAAAACATGCTTTCCTAAAGTTAGAAAACAGGCCCAGGTTGCCATGTTTAAAAATCACATTTTAAAAATGCTAATAATGAAGCCTAAAATTCCAGGTAGACACACAGTTTTCTGTGAACTCAAATTAATTTCATTTCTGTATACAATGTTTCACATAGAAAAACACTACATAAGAGGGTGGGGGAGACAATATACCTAGTTCAAAGCTAAAAGCATTCTGAATATTTTCTGCCTGAAGAGAATTAGAATGACCAAAAAGAATTTCAGCCCAAATCAAATAAAAACACGCTTAAATATTTTTTTGAGGGGGGGGGGGTGTTCCATCCTGATGTTGTCTTAGCTATTTTGTGTCCCCATAGATGAGATGTATCACTTGTAATGGAGCCAGGAAAGCCAAAGGCAAACATTTAAAATATCAGAAACGGTGTCAGATGTGCTCAGGTACCGGTCGCAAAAGGTAAGGATTTTAAGAAAGTGATAATGATGAAGATAATGATAATAACGGTGGTGACTGCTCTCATTTTATACATATGTTCATGTACATTTCTCCATCGTACTATATTCCCACATCCCATTACTGGCAAGAAGCAACAAACTGCTGCCCATTGTCTAAAGCAGGGTGTCAAACTCAAGGCCCGGGAGCCAGATCCGGCCCACAGGGTGCTTAGATCTGGCTCGTAGGGCCACCCTGGAACCAGCAAAGGACTGGCCTGTGGTGCCTCTACCAGCAAAAATGGAGGCCCTCCCGAGCTCCATTTTCGCTGGCATGGGGTTGCAGGAGGCTGTCGCAGGTGAAAACAGAGCTCAAGAGCCTGTTTTCTCTGGCAGAGCACTTGGGCCACCACAGGAGCCCCCAATATGAGTGACAACAAGCTGGCCATACCCACCCTGACCATTCCCACTCCCCCCACAAGGTGAAGCACAATCCTGATGCGGCCTTCAATGAAATCGAGTTTGACACCCTGGTCTAAAGTGAGCACAGTTCAGTCTCAACTCCAACCAAAAGCAATCTACTGTAGACTGGAATACCTGAGTTTGGCTTAAGAAACACTGGATCTTTCTGAAACGATTGGCTGAAGTTCAGGACTTCTTTATAACCTCTAAAATACACTTCTTCCATACTGTTCTCGGGTTCAATCACCCATTTATTCTTGAACCAATCATCTCTTCTTATATTACCAGACTCGCTTTACTGCATTCCACATAATTTTATGTACCTTCCCACATAAGAAAGGAACACAGTTATTATTTGAATTTTTTAAAAAATCAGAGATTATTTCTGGCAATTGAGAAATGCATATCTTTATACTTTAAAGTAATATTGCTTCATTGCCCATTGTCCCTTTCCTGGAATAGAAGATAGGTACATAAACATCATGTTTCCCCCTGCTTTTCTTTGCAACTGCTTTTCAAGTGTTTTTCATTACCTGAGTGCAGTAGCCATCAAGTAGCTGGGAGAAAGATTAATATGACAGATTTAGGGACCTAAAGCAATGATGGAGGTGTTTTCTTACAGGCTAGACTGTGGAGGTGGACTATGGATAAAGTAGATGGCTTTTCACTGGGATTAAAAATAAATTATTCTGAAAGTTTTGAAATGTTCATAAAACTTTCTTCCCACTTCCTATGCAGGAAGAAAGTTGTTCCAAACCTACATTTTTAGAAAACATACTCCAAAACAACAAGCTGCATCAAAATGGTGGCTGAAGGATTGTACAGTGTCATTAAGTAGTTCAAATGAGATTAGGTTTTCTTCTAGAAGTGCACTGAGAGAAGCAACATTATTCATCATTTACCATCTAGTGGTGGGATTCAAATTTTTTTATTTCTGGTTCTGTGGGCATGGCTTGGTGAGCATGGCGTGGCTTGGTGGGTGTGGCTTGGTTGGCATGGCAGGGGAAGGTTCCTGGAAAATCCCCATTCCCTCCTGAATAGCTGGGACTTGGGAGGCAGAGAATAGATGAGGGTGGGGCCAGTCAGAGGTGGTATTTACTGGTTCTGTGAACTACTCAAACTTTCCGCTACCGGTTCTCCAGAACTGGTCAGAACCTGCTGAATACCACCTCTGAGGCTTTAGCCAGAAAGGTTCAACCTCATATATTTCATAGGAGATCGGAGAAGGGAAAACTCACAATACTGAGGCCAAAAAAAGTAAATTCTTATCTCTTCAGCCAACACCAAAAATGGAGTCAGCTATGATGGAAGTATATTACCTCAGTCTCTGAGGAAAATCCAGAAATACAGAATTGGCTACAAAATGTTTGTCATGTGTTTTATGCAAAGTTGAAGATATTAGTGGCATTAGTGGTAGTATTAGTCATATTAGTGCTAGACGCTTTCTTGGATATTTTCCCTGGAATATACAGCAGTACATCCAAACTAAATAGGGAATCCAGTAGACCCATTCTCCCGACATTTTTTTCTTCCTAGTGATTTCCTGCAACTGAAGGGTCTGCTTCCCCCCCCCCCCCCAGATCAACCCAGTTTTGATCCAGTGGTTGTGACTGGATTAACCAACCAGTTTGTCACCAAAACCCGATTTCATGGACTGAATGAGACTGACTAGCCCAAAGTCACTCACTAGCCTTCATGTCTAAGGAGAGATTAGAACTCATAATCTCCTGGTTTCTAGCCAAGTGTCTTTAATCACTATTCCCTACATTTATTTTAGCCAATAAAACAGAGGAGGAAGACGGTAAATTACTCTGTGGAGCCTAGTCGAATGTACATACAGGTAGAGAAGACAATTATTCTTATTGAGACAAATGAGAAGAAAATAGCTAAGAAAAGACAGAGAAACACCAGTTCTCTGCCAAATGCTATTACTTTTTTCTTCTTTTTAACCAGCCAACTCCCATCTCTAATAACAATGTTGTGCTGCCTCCATAAAATATAAGGATTTGAATTATTATTTTTCCAGTGCAAATAATAGAACTCAATAGGAAATGGATATAACTTCTTAAATCATAGATCAAGATATTATGTTCAATAATAATTATCTTGTGGAGAAAGAGCCAAATCTCCACATGATATATAAAACTTTTTTTCTACTGATTTTAGGTTTCCTACTTTTCTACCAATATTTGTCTTCAGCTAATATTTATTTACTGAAGGTTATATGCAGCTCACAAATTGTTACGTTTTAGTTTTTCCAGCTGCTAAAATACGGTTGCCATGATCTTTAGGGAATGCAAAATACCTCTCTGTTCTTTCAAAGTATGTTATGAGACTCCATTAAGCTTAAAATAACAAAGAACAAATAATCAGTACAATAATTTGAAAATGAGGATCTTTGGGGACTAACAGTTTCTTAAAAATGGTTTAATAAATCAGTAGGTAATCACTGCTGATCTGTATCACACTAATGCTATATAAATTTACCAACCATAAACATATGCCATCTGCAAATGTCACAGGCAGGATAATACATTCCTTGAAAGGGTCACCTAATCTTCCATTGCTGAATCTCAAAATAGCCATGCTGTGCAGATGTTCATGATAATTTCCTATGCTGCCATCTTTGTTTTCAAATGATCTCGGTATTAGTGGAATAAATCACAGAATTTAGTCAATTAGCTGTTGAGTCAGAATTAATTAAGAAGCAAGCCAGATTTTATCTCTTTAGTTTCTAAACTTTTATCTTAGTAGTCAGAATGGTAATGTCACACAGTGGACCCATATCAGCCATGCTACATTTAATTCTTCCTCTTCTTCAACATTTCTCAAAATTCCAGAGTTAATAAATTTTTAGAAACCACGATAGTGTGAGATTTTACAAAGATACTCAGAACAGCTTGGGAAATATGATGCATTGATAGGTTATGTAGATCAAATGATCTGCAAAGGATGACACATTTGGAAGTGAAACTAATTGAGAGAAGGGTGTTCCATATTCTTGTTGTTGTTGTTATCTTTTACTCATTAAACATGAAATTCAGTCAACTAAACATTTAAAAATGTATCACAAATATTGTTGTCTGGCTCTGATGGTTGATAGGGGTTGCTGCCAGCATCCTAGGTGTCAACCAAGTTGTTTTGTTGTTATATTTCTCCTCCTGCCCCTGCTCTTTCTCCTGCTCCTCTCCTTCTCCTTCTTCTTCCTCATTTCCCTCCTCCTAGGGATTGTCTCCTCCTCTGATGGATTGTCTCTTTAAATGCCAAAAGATGGGTGGGGAACATGAGCTTTCCTCCCCTGTTGTCTTTCTGGGCTAAGTTAAATGCTTGTTCGACTGATGCAATTACTCTGTAAATTAGACTTGAGAAATGCTACAAAATAAATGATACACAAATTGCCCTTACTAGTATTGATACCATTAATTCCAATTAAGGATCTACTCTCACCACAGTCTGGTTGATTTGAAATATCAAATCCACTTCATGTCAAATCCCTGTGTCTTTAGGGCTTTTTTTCCTGGTTTCCTAGATATCTCTTAAATATTTCAATCAAACGGAATTTTACTTTCACTGGAATTTGCCAACAGTAGAAGTCACATTTTTAAAGCGTATGTATGTATGTATGTATGTATGTATGTATGTAGGTAGGTAGGTAGGTAGGTAGGTAGGTAAGGTAGGTAGGTAGGTAGGTAGGTAGGTAGGATGGTATGGTATGGTATGGTATGGTATGGTATGGTATGGTATGGTATGGTATGGTATGGTATGGTATGGTATGGTATGGTATAGTATAGTATAGTATAGTATAGTATAGTATAGTATAGTATAGTATAGTATAGTATAGTATAGTATAGTATAGTATAGTATAGTATAGTATAGTATATAGAGATATTTTTTTAAAAAAACAGGTATTTTATGTTTAATTTTATATTTAATATTTAAAATAAACCAAAATAAATAAATAAACAGTTTTCATTTTTATATCTAAAAGGTGCAACACTTGTTCTGGAAGAGGCAACAAAACCTGTTCCACTTGCCAAGGAGTGAAAAAGTTGCTACATTTCATCCAGTTGATAATAACTTGGTATGTAATCCTGTTGGTATTGTTGTTATGTTGATGTTAGCATGAAAAATTGATTGCTGCCATTGCTAAAGCCTCTTCATCACCTATGTGATAAATGTTCAACAACTCTTAATTTTGCATCCTTTCCCTGTCTGCCTTCATTTTTGTCCTTACTACTTTAAATTCTCTTTTTCACTGTTCAACTGTACTGGGAATTAGTCCTCTTTCCCAGTGTTCAGCCTGATATTGCATCGGCTGTCCTGTTAATATATTTGGTACCTCACAAAAGGATGGGATAAGGCAAATGTTGAATTTGGGTGCTTTAAAAAAAAAGTAATGTAGAAGAGAGTCTATACTTTGGACTCTCAGCTACCTCTTTTTCTCTCTGAGGTTGGAGGGAGAGATTTATATATAATTATTTCTATTTAAATAATATATCACAAAAGTCACACATACTTACAATGGCATATTAATTTAAGATCTGAGTTTGGTACCTTAAGATCTCTATCATCGTCCTCAAAATCTATACTACTACTAAAACTCTCACTATGTTTATTTGTTCATGTTTATTTCATCAATTTAGCCCAAATGATAGGATTATGCACAACAATCTTTGAATCAAGGTACCTAAGATCCTCTCACTTAAAGAATGCATGAAAATTCTGGGACTTATCACTCCCATGGAACTGAAATTTCTACAATGTTCACATCAGTTTTATTTGCAAAGTTCTCGCTGTTACAACATCCACACAGGCGTTAATCATGATTTCCGATGTTCCCTGCCAGTTTTCCACAAGCAAAATCAAAGAGGAAGCTTGCAGGAAATCAAAGGTTTCTTCCATTCCCACTTCTTTTTTGTTTGCCTGAGATCATTCTGCTTTTTTGTTTAGGAAGTAAATATTGACTTTACTGAAATTTGTTTGCCTATGAGTGGATCTTGTATATCTTGATTCAATGGTTGTTGTGGTAAATTCCACCATTTAGGCTAAATTGATGATACAAACATGAACAAATAAACATAATGAGAGTTTTAGCAGTGTATAGATTTTTGAGAATGATGATATATATCTTAAAGTTCCAAACCCAGATCTTAATTATTTCTTTATTTATGATATAGAATGTTCTTAGAATTGGTCTTCATCACAAGGAGGTCCAGCATTGGGGTAAATATAGACAGACTAACATTTATGGTTCATTTTGGTCAAATCAGACTGCACTACCTTTTTCTCAACGGAGGACCAAACAGTTCACAGACTTGCCCAGTAATACCTAAATTTACTGTTTTTTTAACCTCAATACAATAAAATAGCAGAGTTGGAAGGGACCTTGGAGGTCTTCTAGTCCAACCCCCTGCCTAGGCAGGAAACCTTATACGGTTTCAGACAAATGGCTATCCAACATTTTCTTAAAGACTTCCAGTGTTGGGGCATTCACAACTTCTGGAGGCAAGCTGTTCCACTGATTAATTGTTCTGTCAGGAAATTTCTCCTCAGTTCTACGTTGCTTCTCTCCTTGATTAGTTTCCACCCATTGCTTCTTGTTCTACACTCAGGTGCCTTGGAAAATAGTTTGACTCCCTCTTCTTTGTGGCAACCCCTGAGATATTGGAACACTGATATCATGTCTCCACCTCCTTTGCTCAAGTCCTCTTATGTGAAAGCCAAAATACAGATTGTAAAACTATACATAAAATCCTAGGCTCTAAGTGCTAGAAATGAATGCAACCTACAAATACAGATACCACAGGCAACCCATAATAGTGTTCCAGTTTTCTAATACAAACACCACAGTTCTCTATGCTTCCCTTTTTATTACAGAATTTACACAATGTTATTTTCTGATTTAATTGTCTGAAGCTATGTAAGCATTTGCACATCTCTGCAGACACACTCATTAAGCCTGGATTAAGTTGCAGTGAGAATATATCAGTTTTACTAATGAAGATATTCTTCCAAAGTATGGGTGGACAGTGGACACATTGTAAGTTAGCACAAAAATCTTGGTCCAAAAATCCAAAAAATTCTGACTGTGGGCAGAGTTTGCCTGCAATACTGCACTTAACCACTGTGCCACCAGGGCTTATTGGAGTGGTTTAGTTGTAGGACAGGGGTGTCAAACTGGCAGCCAGTGGGCCAGATGCATCATGTGCAGGCCACACCCACTCCAGCTTCATAAAGGCAAAACACATCATAATACATGATCAAGTTTGACACCCATGCTGTAGGATACCCTTTGCTTTGAAACTCATTGAGAAACAAACCCTTTATCACTTGACTAAAACAGCATGAGACAAGTACTTAATTGTAATAAATAACATGATTTCTCACAAGACAACGGTTGCCTTTATTCAAAATGACATACTTGTTATACTTCCTTGTCAGTTTTTTAGCAGGATAATAAGCAAGGTATTTTGTTTTCAGAAGCATCGGGGTAGGATTGGTTTGTATTTTTAAAATTAAATGAGAATGTCAGAAAGGGATTATTTGTTTTGAATAATGTAAAGAGCCGTGGTGGCACAGTGGTTAGAATGCAGTACTGCAGGCTACTTCTGGTGACTGCTGGCTATCAGCAGATTGGCAGCTCAAGTCTCACTGACTCAAGGTGAAATGAGGACCCAGATTTTTTTGGGGGGAATATGCTGACTCTGTAAACTGCTGAGAGAGAGCTGTAAAGCACTGTGAAGTGGTATATAAGTAAGTCTATGTGCTATTGCTATTTGAAGCCAGCCTTTTACGATCTCTGTCAGACCTGGAAGCCATCTTTTACCTTTGGAACTTCAGGCCTGCTACATTTTCTAATGTGGGAAAATGGGAGGGGGATTATACAAAGTGTGGGTGATATATAGTCAAACTAACATTCTTTCTCAGAGAGTCAAGGACACCTTGCAGCTGCGATGAGATGAGGTGACTGGGAGGCATCTCCAGTTTTGGATGGTGCCTGATTGGACCATGTGATGGACATGTGGGTGTTGGGCAGGGACTTGAACTTTCTTTTCGGTGGGGAAAACCTGAAAATTTTCAGACATGGGTTTTCCCAGATGTGCCAATATGACATCTCTAATAAAATGGAACTTTGAGAAAACTCAAGCTTCAGAATCTTCTTTCGTTAGGGATGTTACTTTGAACCCCGACAATCTCTCTATCTCAGTCTCTCCCTCGCTCCTTCCATGGCTCACCCTATAGTAAATTCTGCTTGCTTTCCAAACACTCCTTCCATCTTATTTCTAATAGGAAAAAGAACCTTATTGATCAGAAAACAAAATTACTTGCACCAAGGACATTTACACAAAAAAGATGAAGAATGAAGAGCTTGGCCTTTGAATGACTATTTCTTTCACTTTTAAATCCATGCTTATCGTTTCTAGTTCCTCTGAATCTGTTTTGACTGTGGGCTTTCATTATGAACTAGTTTACCTTAGCTGACCTCTCCTTTTATTGCTGTGCTACTGTCCTCTTAACTTGTCTTTCACAAACTGGTTATTTTCCTCTCTGTCCAGTTATCTATTCAGCACAGAGCAAACTGTTAATACAGGGGTGTCAAACTCGTGGCGTCATGTTGTTGTCACATGACGAATTGTGACTTTTTTCCCCTTCACTAAAACTGAGGTGGGTGTGGTGAGCGTGTGACGCATCCCAGCCTGCAGGCCGCAGGTTTGACGCCCGGTATGAATACATCTATCTTTTTAAACCAACTGCGGTGTTGTGCCTTACCTGTATGTATGTATGTATATATGTATGATTTTGCATCAGGGAATCCAAAACTTTCACCATCACACTTTACTGTCTTCTTAAGATACACCTTTCCTAAAAATCCAACACAAACACAAATGAACAATGAAAACAATGCAATTAAAATTTGGGAAAGGTGGATTTATTGTGACAATCTAACTACAAAGTTCTTCATCCTCTCCTAATACACCTCACAGTTTGGGAAACCTCATATTAAACCCTTCTCCCTCTACCCCCCCCCCTCATCCTTCTCTAAACTTTTTTTTTATCTTTCAGGAAAAACAATGTATATGAATTCATTTCTGAACACCAACTAAGCTTTCCAAGAGATCTGCTCAGTAAAGCTATGGGGGAAAATGTACTTAAAGATGAAAATACTCTGGTAAGTACAATAATACTTCCTTAAGGCACAGTTCCTGGTGTCTGCAAATGATACCTCCAGATCGTTATTGTCTCCTCCTCCTCCTCCTCCTCCTCCTCCTCCTCCTCCTCCTCCTTCTCCATCATCATCATCATCATCATCATCATCACTAGTACCAGTAAAAAAGGCAACTAGAAACAACAATATGATTTAATGTTATAATTCATCAGGGACGTGCAGTCAGGGGAGGCAGGGGAGGCAGGGCCTCATCACTGTCATCATGAAAAGAAAAGTGGATGACTCTACTTAGTGCTTAACTGTTTAAAAAAGCCTCTAAAAAGTGCCCTCTACAGGAGGAGGCAGGAGAACCATGTGCCTCATTTAGTCTATTTTTATGATCACTCGAGCAGAGTTAAGCAAGGGTTAAAAGCCGAAAAATTCCTTATGTAGGTGAGGCATGTGGTTCTCTTGCCTCCTCCTGTAGAGGGCACTTTTTAAGAGGCTTTTTAAACAGTTAAGCAGAGTCATCCATTGAAGATGGCAGCAGCTAACCCAGCCTGACCTCAGCTGCTCTGCGTTCAGCATAGAGGTGTCCCGCCCCTAAGGTGTCCTGCCCCTAAGGTGGACACAGCGCCGGGGCGTCCAAACGCCCCGCCACGGTGTCCAGCATAGAGGCATCCTGCCCCTATGGCGGACACTGCGGCGGGGTGCTCAGTGCCAGGGCGTCCGAATGCCCTGCCGCTGTGTCCGACATAGGGCGGCTTTTGCCCGCTTGCCTCACCAGCCATAAACCTCACTGCACGTCACTGTAATTCATGTATTACCCCATGTAACTTTATCTAGCATTGTTATATTAAACGCAGTTGGGCTTTCATTGTGATTTTGACTATATACTTAAACTGTGTTCATATATTGGCTAATTAATTACTAGAATGGTGTTTCCAAACCTCTAGTTTCTGGAGCTATAATCCAATCCACTGGAAAGGGAACACGTCAGAGAATATGACCTACTTCAGCTATTTGCTCCTGCTTTTGTTACAAGATTCAACTATCTTTATAAGTCTTTGATTAGTATTTAATATATTTGATCTTGGTTTGCATCTGGTAGTCATGCCACTCTCATAGCTTGGCATCTCATAAACATCTGCACCATATATTTTTTTTATTTTGTTAAATTGATATGCCTGTTCTGTTAATCAATAAAGCTAAATCTTAAAAAAAAATTGTAAAGATGATATTATATTTAGGCTGTTGGTTTGAGCTCCAAGCTTGGCTTGTTGGTTGCAAATGTTTCACCACCATTCCAAGAGACATCATCAGTGAATTCAAAATGCACTGGCGATGTCTCCTAAAATGGTGACAAAACGTTTGCAACCAACTTGCCAAGCTCAGAGCTCAAACCAATAGCCTAGCTACCAACCCGAACTACTAATATTCAAACACATTTTGATGATATTATATATAAAGACATAAGGACCAGTAACACAATGCCTTTATAATTTTTACATTGGTGTCTCAAGAGGAACAGATGATGACTCAGAATTTTTCTTATTACGGTTAACAGTTCCAGAATTACAAAGTAAATACATCATGTCCTGCAGTTTCATATTCATCATATGCATATTATGTAACTTGGAATAGTTATCCTTTTAAGCAATTGGAGTAGAGAGACTCACTTAAGCTCTGCAGCTCTTAATATTCTGCTTCTTATAGCTTTAGAGATTGAACAAACCTTCCTGGTAACAGGGACAGGTGAACTTGGGAGGAGAAACAATGTGTTGCACACAATGCCCGAAGTAATGACATTACTTCAACTCATATGCCTGGTGTCCTAATAAAAACAATGGATGGGTGGGCATGATCAGAAAGGAAGGAAGGGAAACTTTAAAAAAAACAAACCAGCGGCAACTCAGAGGAATAGAATGTATAGTTTTGAAGGTTTTTTTTTAATGTTTCAGGTATATCCTCTTGTTGATTTCCCTAATGCTGAGATCTCACTGGCTTCACAAAGAGCTATCGCAGAACATCATGGCCCACTCACCAGCACATCTCGCATCCTACGGCAGGTATATCAAAACAGGATTTTCAAATCATGAATCCTATCCAAACTTTAAACTCAGTACATATGAGAAATTTGGAAACCACAACACTATGTTAGAAACAACAAGCAGGGAAAAATAACTGTTAATGATACCTGTGTTTCCCCCAAAATAAAACGCTGTCAAATTTTTTGCCTCCAAAAAAGGCACCAGGTCTTATTTTGGCGGGGACGTCATCCACTGGCTCACCTCACTGTGTGCATTTGCTGTCAGAGATCATCAGGAACTTATTTTTATGCAATCAGCAAGGCTTTCCTGGAGGCCTCTGCAGCCGATAACGAGCTCCGGACCAATCTGAAGTTCTCTTATCAGCTGCAGAGGCCTTCAGGAAAGCCTGCTGGCTGCAGAAGAAGTGGGGCAGCAAGTCAGGTGTCGGTGTGTGTGAGAGGCCTGGCTGCAACTGTCCAAAGGTAAGTAATAGGGCAGCTCCACCCCCATCGCCACCCTAGCTTAATTTTTACCCGTGCACCCTGGAGTGGAGGTGTCTTAATTAGGGCTTATTGGGGGTGGTAGGGCTTATATTGGTATTACATGTAAAAATCAAGCTAGGACTTATTTTGGGTAGTTCATATTTTAGGAAAACATGGTATTTCACTGTATCTGCTGTGTGTTTGCAAGGAAGAAATGCACAATTCCTAATAATTGGTTATTGCAGGGGCCGGTGACCATGCAAATTGGGAGATCTTAATGTTTGCTTGTTTTACTTATAAGTAGCTAATTTAAGAAGTGGTGTTGGCAGATGGGGAACATAACCTTTTTTTTATCTGCATACTTTTCCAAGAGAAATATTTCCCCAGACTGGTTTCTGTGGGAGATTATAAATATTTTTCCCATTTTAATCTGGAGGAAATCTGGGTGGTTTATATGTGTCAAAAGCATAGTAAAAATAATACCAATAAACATTAATCAGTTGCAAGAATGGCTCAAATGAAATATACTTTGAAATCATTATTGCAACCATCAAATGCAGTAATAGCTAAAATGGAAGATACTTAAACATTACTCACTTAAAACCACTCACACAATGATTGAGGCTGGAAACTTGCTGAATTTTGGCACATATCCCACTGAAACAGGTGATTTTAACAATGACTTCCTGAATAAGCCACAATTGGATTATTTATGCAACACATCAAATCTTTTCTCATGAAAAGGCATCTTCAGACTTTGCAAAAGTTACAGTAAGGAGGCATAGCAGTTTTGAAGGACAGAGTGATCCTTAGAAATAAAGATAATGTTGGAATATGTGCATTAATCTTCCATAAATCCTTTGGAATAGGCCATGTTTTCATCATAGATTGATACATTAGATTAGATTGATACAAAATCAGATGGAAATTTAGCAGGAGAAACCAGATCAAGAGACTTGTACATGTTGCAATGTTTCATTTATGCACCAGGTGGCAGAGTGACTACATGATCGGAGAGCACTTTCTCCCTCATAAGGGATTCACCCTCAGTGTTGCTCTAAAAAAAAAACCTTCTTGCCAAACATTTTAATTGAATAGTTGTTTAAAAATATACACTTTCTGTTTTAAAATGTCTCTCTATCACACAACTGAATGTGATCATCATCCATATTATGTTAGTGTAAAGCTAAAGGGTAAAGGTTCCCTCACACATATGTGCTAGTTATTCCCGACTCTAGTGGGGTGGTGCTCATCTCCATTTCAAAGCTGAAGAGCCAGCGCTGCCCAAAACATCTCTGTGGTCACGTGGCCGGCATGACTAAATGCCAAAGGCCATGGAACACTGTTACCTTCCCACCAGAGGTGGTCCCTATTCTTTCTACTTGCATTTTTACATGCTTTCGAACTGCTAGGTTGGCAGAAGATGGGACAAGTAATGGGAGCTCACTCCATTATTCAGCGTTAGGGATTCAAACCGCCAAATTGCTGACCTTCTGATCGACAAGCTCAACATCTTAGCCACTGAGCCACAGTGTCCCTACTATGTTAGTATATAATCAGTTATATCATAGTTGCTCAATATTTTGATGTACATTAACTAAGATGTACATTGAGAACTCAGAAATGTGGACAAGAGGAATCCAGGAATCTGAACACGAATACTGTATCTTCTGCAACATGAAGCGATGACTCATCAACCTACCAGAAGATTCAGAATTAATTTGGAATAAAATGGGAAATGTGGTGAATATATATTAAATTAGATTGAGTTATTTTAGAAATCTAATCTGCTAAAGAATTAGTCACATATTGCAGTTCAAGAAATTTATTTTTTCTGGCACAGAGAGGGTACATAGTTGCATTTTATTTTGTGGTAGGATTTGCATATTTTTTTGTAATTATTATGTTACTATTGCCTTTATATCTCTTCCTCTGAGGCTAATGTAGTGTGCACACCGGCCTCTTCATTTTATACCCACAACAACAGAGATAGTTGGAGTGAATGAGTGTGATTGGTACTGTGTCCCCTTGTGAGCTCTCCATTATCCTAATTACCCTGCCTGCTGTTTTTAATTTCTCTATTGTATTATCTCTTTTTAAAATATATTTTATTAAAAGTTTGTTTTCTTAACATAAAATAGAAATAGAAATAAAAACAATGGAAAAGGGGGAAGGAAAGAGGATTGTGGAGATAAACTGAAGGGAAACAGAGTAAGAAATTTTAAAAAAGAAGCAAAAAGCAGTAACTTCCAACTTTTTTTGGTGCATTAAGATACGTAGTAAAGTTATGGTGTCAACTTTTTAGTTATACCAAATAGTTACTACAGTAGAACCTCTGTTCACAAACCAGGGGTGGGTTGCTAATCCCGTTCCAACCGGTTCGTTCTCGTGCACGCGCGCAGTTCACGCATGCGTCTTAGCGCCTGCGCGATGCTCCAGCTGCTTGCGGAGACTCGCGCAGGCACTGTATGTGCCATCCAGCTGCTCGCAGAGAATCGCGCAGGTGCTGTATGTGCCATCTAGCTGCTCGTGAAGAATTGCGCAGGCGCTGTATGTGCCATGCGCCTGAGTGGAAGCGCAGAAGCCTTCAAAGGGAGCGTGGGCGGGCGGGTGGGCCCTTCACCGTTACCAGAAGTTACGTACTTCCGGGTTCGCTGAACAACCGGTTCGCGGGGACCGCCACGAACTGGTTGAAACCCACCCCTGTCACAAACACTTCTCACCATTATCAAATCGGGTTCCAACCAAAAAATTCACATTTTGTTTTCGTGGTCGATTTCCCCTTCCACACCATTTTTTTTTGTAAGCACCACATTTCTAAAATTAGGTTCATGTCACGACCAAATCGGTTGGCGACCAAAGTTATGGAATGAATTATGGTTGTGACCAGAAGGTCTACTGTATTAGTCATTTTTATTGCAGACATCCATTTAATTGGCAAAACCCAAACCCAAAGTTTCTCTCCCCCCCCCCCATCTTTCATGCAGAGGCCCAGAAGCATCTTTGAAATACAGGTAGTCCTTGACTTACAACCATTCATTTAGTGACTTTCTGAAGTTAAAAAAAACCTTTTGATCATTTTTCACAGTTACGACCTCTGCAGCATCTCCATGGTCATGGGATTGCAATTCACATGTTTGGCAACTGATTCATATTTGTGATGGTTGCAGTGTCCTGGGGTCATGTGAACAGCTTTTATGACCTTCTGACAAGCAAAGTCAATGGGGAAATCAGATTTACTTAACAATCATGTTATTAACTTAACGATGGCAGTGATTCACTTTACAATGAAGGCAAGATTGGTGTAAAATGGGGCAAAACTCTTAACAACTCTCTTGTTAGCAATGGAAATTTGGGGATTAATTGTAACTGTAAATTGAGGACAACCTGTAACCCCAAAACTATTTACATTCTTGTCCCCAATTAATGGACCCAGCTTCGCCATCTCTGCCATCTTTTCAATCCATTCCTCCATTATGGGAATTATCATTTCTTTTCATATCTGGGCATATAGAATTCTTACAGCTATCAATATGTATAGCATGAAGTTCCATTTTTCCTTCCATTTTTTTAACTAATAGTCCTAGAAGAAAACTTTCTGCTTTCCATTATAAGTCCATTTTTTAAATCTTCTGATTTAAACCATGAATTTTTTCCCAATATTTCTTTGCCTTATCACATGTCCACCACAAGTTATTTTTTAAAAAACCACCCTTCTTATGCTTACATTGCAACAAACATTTATGTGGAGTTGAATACACTGGTATATCACTTTATAGAAATTCGGGGAACTCTATGCCCAAGAGGGTTAAGGCAGTGCTAGAAAATAATAGTGGCCACACAAAATATTGACACTTTGAGCCCCATTTGAACATTATCACTTAGGGGTGTACTCACTTTTGTTGCCAGCAGTTTAATGGCTGTGTGCTGTGTTATTTTGAGGGAACAGCACATTCATACTGTTATACAAGTTGTATACTCACTACTTTACATTGTAGCCAAGTGTCAGTTCTTCAGTGTTGTCACATGAAAAGTTATACTTAATCATTTACAAAATGTGAGGGGGTGTACTCAACTTCTGTGATATACTATATATATGCACGACCATTGAATATGCAAGATAGTGGCAGCTAGGAAAGAATGATGTTGAGGTGTTTGGCCATAGAGAGAAAATGAATGAAAATCAAATTGCAAGACAAATATATGAAGGAAGAGTGAATAGTAAGAGGAAAAGGGAGACAAGGGTTGTCATAGTAGGGAAGAGATCCTCAAAAAGGATACTATAAAAAAAGGGAACAGCATATGGACATGGTGGAAGTGAGGATGGGTTGCAAGGATAGAAAGTTATGGAAAATATAACTAATGGATATATTTTCTTAATCCCATACTTTTCAATTAGCAATAGCATTTGGGCTTTTATACTACCCCATAGTGCTTTATAGCACTCTATGGGCAGTTTACAATGTGAGCATTATTTGCATATTGATCCCAACAGTCTGGCTGTTCATTTTATCCACCTTGGAAGGATGGAAGCTTGAGTCAACTTTGGATCCCATCTCAAACTCTGGGCAGAGTTTGCCTGCAATACTGCAATTTAAACACTCCACAACCAAGAACAATTTCTCTAACTTACCTTTTTTCCCCCTTGCTGATCATGAACTTGCTTAGAAGGTATTATAGAGGCAAACCATTTTTGAACCATTTCTTTAAAAAAAATTGCATGGATGTGTCAATAACATTACCAGAAATAAATCTGGAGCTGAAGATGATTTTATTTTTATTTGTGTTGTTGCAGTTTAGATTTGAAAAGAAGATCGTTACATATTAAAACACAAATAGAAATCATTTACTAGTTCAAACAAGGCCTAGTATATATAGACATTGCTCTTCTAATCCCTAACCACAATTTATGCAGTTCCATTTTCTTGATTCTGTCTTTCACATAGGCCAGTCTTCATACTTACTCAGGAGGAGACATGAGTGAGCATCAAGATATTTGCTGCAATAATCAATTATTGTTAAATGTTTAGAAACCTATCAAGGCCTCCATGTGAATATAATGGTTAAAGGATGTGATAAGTAGGGAACCTTTTCTATTTATTGTCCCTTTTTAAGAGGAGGATTGATGGAGGTACTAAAGATTAGAGAGACTTTGAGGAAAAGCAAAGAGGATAATCCTATGTGACTGGAAAGAAAGTCACTCTCCTGTTTTTAAGAAATGGATTAGGCTATGAATTCATTATATAGTTTTGAAAAATCTTTGTGCTCTGAAACTGAAAATGAGGAGTTGACACATTATGTTGTATAATTCAGATTACAGTCAATGATTGGATGAATTACACAAAGGTATTTATGGTTATCATATGAGGTAGGACTTCCATTGTACTATTGCCATTATCATGTTGCCTTGTTTGAACACTTCCGTTGATGCCAATGCAAATAAGATGTAGTTGAGGAAAAATATGAATTCCAAAAACTCTACTCTTGTCACCCTTATTTGGGAAAAAACCTCTGTAAAACTCTGTAATCTTACTTCAGGATACACAGTCAAAGGATCTGGTTTATCCTTAAAGCACGGCTCTCCAAATCTCCAAATTTGTAAGACTTGTAGACTTCAACTCCCAGAATTCCCCAGCCAGTGTGAGGAAAACTGGGAATTGAAGTCCACAAGTCTTAAAGTTGCCAAGTTTGAAGATCCCTGCTTCAAAGGACTCCCATAGCTTAGAAATGTTTTCTGTGTTTTCTTTAAAGTTGCTTTTAGCTTAAAGTTTAAAGGACTCAGGCAGATGGAATCGACTATGGATGACACCAGCTAGCACTTATGGTACTAGCAGAATATCTCTGGAATTATGGCATACTAAATCATTTTTATTCCTTCACTTTGCTTTCACTCAGCTTGTTTTTCACTTAATGGAAAGGGTTTGCTCACGTCAAGGAGAGGATAAATAAAAGCAAGCAGTTTTAAAAGTGTCTCTGACACCAGCCTTTTCAAGTGAGAAGTACTCTTCCTCTTAAGAAATGTATTTTCTCTGTCTGTTGGGATGTATATAAAGATGAAAAAAACACCCCAAATAAAGTGTTTTCTAAGCAGAAAATTGAACCAAAGGGAATATATACTTTTGATTTCCCCATCTCTCTCAACCCTTGCCACTCTCTCTTGTAAACATTACTTGCCTTCCCCACGGCCCCCGAACATGGAATCAAGGTGCAAATAGTTCTGCTTTTAATATAGGAAAGTTTAGAATGAGTATTGGAGGGATATTAGTGCTGCTTGTAGACCGATGGGAAAATGGATACGTTATGGAACTAAGGGCATATTACTGTCCTCTCCCCACCAGAGATGGACTAGAAGACATGGGACAGAGAGGGTGGAACTGGAGAAATAGCAGAAAATGAGCAGGACACAATATTAAAACTACTTGGGGGAGCCAAGACTTGTTGTGTCCAACACTTGTTGTGTTCCTGGCTTCTTGTTTCTGTTCCTATAAGGCAGTCCTGGTTGGAGAGAGGAACCTGAACATCCTAGCATTACAAGTCACCAGCATTGTGGTCATTGGAGGGGAGATACATTAATGCAGTATGGAAACAAGGTAGCATAGCAACTCTATCCTAGTAGTACTCAGCAAAGAAAGTGAACTGGGGACTAATAGATAAATTGTTCCATGTGAACGGAAATCCACTTATCTCCACTTCTGAGCAGATAACTCCTTTCTGGGAAGTAGGTTGCCAGATTGTCAGAATTCCTTGCTTCAAAATGTTGCAGGTCAACTTTAGATCTATGTATAATAAGAGTTCATCCATCCATGTCCCATATATAACTGAGACTCGCTTGGGTAAGGACAGTGATGTCATCCTATCTGAAATCTGTCTTGTACAAACCTCTGACTAGAGAAAAGGGATGGCATTGATCTCTACATGAGGAGTGCGATACCTGTAGAGTATTTGGAAGCTGTAGCTAGAATGGACAGTTCTGGGAAGTTCTAAGACTTCACACTCGCACTGCTATTGTGCGAGTTGCATTGGTTACATTTTGCTTCTGGGTACAATTCAAGATGTTCATTGTTAACTATAAAGCCCTACATGGCATGGGATTAGGGTATCTGAGGAGCCTGTCTTTCCCTAATGGGACACATTCAGCCCACTCACGAAAGTGAAAGGAGTCTGTTGTATACCCATATGCTAAGGAATTGAAGCAGATGGAGGTCAAGGAGAAGAAGACTCTTTTCTGCAGTGGCCCCATTCCTGTGAAACATCCTACTGCCAGATGTGAGAATTGTCCCCTCTCTTTTGGCCTGTTAAAAGAAGGGTTAAAGGAAGGGTGTTAAAATCTGGCTTGCTGGCTGGCCTAGGGCCATTCACCACTGGAAGTGGCTGATGGAGTAAGAAGACCTCATCCAGTCTCGTCCATCTCTAATTTTCAATTTTAGTACTGTTTTTAATCATACTTTAATTGTGCAGTTTTAATGTTTATATTGTTTACTTATTTTATAACTTGTAATTCATCCAGGATCACCTTGTAGGGTAGATGGGCAGGATAAAAATTTAATCAATGTGTAAATAAAATAAATAAATCTCTCATAGGTTCTGAGATACTGTGATGTAAATACCTATGTGGTAGGTTTAAGCTGTGTGGAACCTATGGTTGAATTTGTCTAAATTGTGGAATGATAAAGATGTCAGCAGCTTGAAAGAGAGCTACATTTTCCCCTCTTCCAGAACTTCTGGCATTTAAGATTGGCACTAGGAGAATCAGGCAGTCATAATGGTTTAGGTACTTAAACAATGGCAGTAAATTGTTCAACTATTTATTTACATCTATCCTTCTTGCGTCTTTTATCCCTGTGAATAAGACAATGATGTAGTAAAGACACGAGTACATTGCCAAATATCTGCCTCCTGTAAGGCATGTTTGTTTCATGCACAAGGATCGCACCATATGGTAGAAAAATGGAAATCCTCATGCTGAACTTATAAAAATATATTTTGTATTAGTACAGATTAAATATGTAATGTAGATAATATTTCGCCATCATATATAGCATCCAGCCCAATAAAGCAATGTTTTGTGGGGCAGGATAGCTGTTTATTTGCTGAGGGGCTCAACCAATTGTCTATGTCAGTCACACAATCAATACTTTTATGTGGTATTTTAAATTGTGTGGAAGGGGTGTCAAACTTTTATATGGAACACATTCAATAATATTCTCGGTTTATAGGGACAGTTATTAAATATTTCTAGTTTTGACCTGTGCGTCAATAACCCAGGAAACTAAAACATATAGTATGCATTTCATAAATTTTGTTGAGTCTTTTATATGATGGATTTAGAAATCAGAGTCCACAAATCCAGATTTGGATTTCTTTTTAGCCTGCAAATGGCACATTTAGTAGACATAGGTATATTTTGCCAAATCCCTTAATAGAAAGACTCTGATACATTTATTGTATGGATACAAGATACAGTCCCTCCCCCAATTATACCCAGTATATTAAATGTAATGATAATAATTTCACAGTCCACAATCCACTTATTTCTTACTATATATTTTCTATTTACGTATATGGAAAATAATACACACAGAGAGAAAACACAAAACACATTAGCATATCTGTTTTATTTCTGGGTTCTATTGTGACACACAGTAGATTTCATTGTTTAAAGCATGCCCACAACTTTAGAGTCCACATTAGTGTGTCAGAAAGCTCAACTAAAATAATATTCATGAGATGCTAATTGTGCATGCCCAAAGTATGCATATATTTTAATAAAACAAGAGATAGAATTTCCAGTAGATAGCAGAGTGCAGACCTGAGGGTGAGAACTCCATTATATCTGATGACAATGATATTTTATTTTATTTTCTCAGCAACAGACCATAGAGCTAATTCCTGTGACTGAAGTCCATTATCGATATGCTGCAAAGTCATATATTTATTATATCTACGGAACAGAGAACAAAGTCTATGCCCTGGACTATCCACAAAGATACTGTTGTGGCTGCACTATAATCTGACAGTGAAATTCTTCATATAAAACAAGCTATTTTTATGTTCTAAATTATCTAGAGTGGGATGATATGGATTTCCTGCTTACTGCTGTGATAAGCTTTGTTATCCTACTCCTCCAGATAAGAAAGAAGAAGGCATGGTAATAAAATGTCCTAAATCCTATTTCTACTTTTGTTAAAACAACATATATCTAAATATGTATCTTTAAATATATGTGTCTAATATTATTTTCTGGAAAAATAGCACCTTGGAGAATAAACTATGTATATATTCTCTAAATCTACTGTGTTGTAGAGTAATCACTATTGCATCTATAGGAGTACAGATTTAAGCAGATGTATGAGGCGATGGAAACAGGAATAATTCTAGAAACCTCCAGACTAGCTAGTTATTATATATGGGTTAAGGCCATTTTCTTTAAAATTTGGATTGTTTTGCATGTGATTTTGGTTAAGAGAGAGACAATGAAATTCAGTTCTTCCCTTTTAGTTATCAAAGAACAGTTCCATGTGCATTATGTATAGAGATAAAATAGGTAGTGTGAATCTACTTGCAGAGGTGTCAAGTTTGCAATGACACATTGTCATCACGTGCTTTATCTCAACTGTATCTCAAACTCCACCCTGATGCAAGGGATTATGGGGTCATTAAAAGACAAATAAATACATAAATTTGCAGAATTGCTATGTCACATTTAGAAGTGAATGAATCTGCAGTACCCTGCCTTGCTTACTCATGATTTCAGGCCAATGACGGAAAGGAGATTAATAAATGAATGCTTGGGGTTCACTGCTTTTTATGTAAACTAATAAGAAACTCAATTTGAGAATGCTGATCCAGTGCATGGGACCAAGAGGGAATATCCATAGGCTTGAGGGATCTCATTAAACTAAAATAATTAAGAGACTGGAGGCCTCAGTGGAGCTTCAGAAAACAGGAAGAGGAGAACTGGAATGGATAAAAAGGCAGAATGATGCTTCGTTATAAGTCCCACTAGTTTCCTTTACAGCTTTTAAGTGAGCCATTGATGATTTTCCATAAACCGTAGTCCCTGTTATTGCAGGATTAATGGTATTAACAATCGTTTCAGGAGAAGCCTATGAACACAGTCCCATTTTCAGGATTTTCCACTAGAGGGAAGCAGTGACATAAAAATCGGTCTTTATTATTCATGGACAAGTACATATTTGTAAGACATTTTCCAAATCCCACATGGGATGAATGTGCTTGTCTCTGTGCTTGCATATTCAACTTGCATTTACATGTCAAGCGACTATGCATATAAGCGTTCATATCATTTTTTCTCACATTTTTATATGAATATATATTGGACGCTATGATGTAACCCACAGCAGGCAGAAAAAAACAATCCAAAATTCACACAACAGCAGAGAGCACATTGCAGATACAAGTACTGAATACTGGTTTGCAAATATAAATAGTGCAAAGTTTTGCATAGTTTATACTCAAAAGTAAATTCCACTGAATAAACTTTGTCCTACAGTTAGCCGAAAGAATTGCAATCATAATTGTTTTTTGGTTTAACTACTGTGCATTTGATTTTGGCATTGTTTGCTGTGCCCATTGGATAGCTTCATACAAATGCTAACCTAGGCTAACAAAAAAATAATTCTTATACTAGGACACCATATGATTGTGTGTCTAAACAAAAAATTATATTGGAGCTTTGGCTCATACAGCATGCTAATGGCTGACATTAGTAGCATGTAAGCTATTAATTATCCAACTTCATTTTAGCCTAGTTAAAGGCTAGTATATCATTTATATTTTTCTCTCATTTAAACCTTCAGAGTCACCCATTTCTATATGTCTCTGGGCAGCTAATATAGGATAAAACCAGTATAGCAATTAAAATGAAATCCCTACAGTGAATAGAACCTTGCTATGGATTCCTCTAATGGCCCAGCCTTTACAGAGTCAGCATATTGCCCCCAACTGTCTGGGTCCTCATTTTACTGACCTTGGAAGGATGGAAGGCTGAGTCAACCTTAACTGGTCAGGATCGAATTGCTGGCAGTTGGCAGACTTAGCCTGCAATATTGCATTCTAATTCTATTGCATCACCATGGGTCTTATAGATAGAATTGTTATTTTGCAAGATCAATGCCTTTTTTTCCTAGGAACTCTGAAGACCATCTAGAATGTGCCTCAGAAGTAAGAGAGGATCTTCCAGATGACAACCTGTGGAATCACCGCTACCCTGTCCTGTTTATATATACAGGACTTGGCAACCTGAGCACTCCAGGAATAATTGAACTTCTATTCCAAAGATCTCTACCTTTGGTGATGTAGGCTGGGGTGGCTGGGAGGAGCAACAGCCAGAAGGTCACAGATTACCCATCTAAATTATATCATTTTGAGAAGATTACTTCTCATATGTGATATTCCTATTTGGAAGCTTTTCCACTGTAGAGTGTTATTGTAAAATATCTTTTAAAACTTCTAAAATGTGATTTTAGGCAATAAAAATGATACATTCATTACTGTGACTGGTCTTGTAGTACATGGTGTCCTGCTGTCTGCAATGAAAGTGCATTTACTGCCAAAAGACAAGAAACCAATAACTAATGTCTGGGTGGTTTTGACAGGATTAGAGAAAGCAAATTTCCACTCTGCCTCTCTCTTCAAACGTGAGCAGCAAAAAAGTGCTAAGAACCTGCCAATATTTTTTAAATACCTTTCTTGGAAAGGGTAGATTATTTTCATTTTTGTTAAATAACAACAAGCAGAGTCTCCCTTGAACAGATACATTAAAATGCAGAAAGCAGGAAAAGGTGAAAATCTAATTCCTTTTCCTAATTCCTGGGACATTAAAAAAAAATCTAAAATATTTTCAAACTGCTCATATGCCTACATAAACAAATAGGACATTGCTGTAGTGTTCAGGCTAAAGATTCAATGAAAAGAATTTTATCCTACCTCATCCCTGCAGTATAAATTAACTGCTTGTAGAGGAAAGGTGAGAGAAGGGAAGCATTTCTCTTTGTCCTATATTCCTTGGCACTCAGCAAGAGTGTTGCCGTGTGTGTGTGTTTCTAAGCTTCATAAACTGAACCAGGAGAAGACCTTAACTGAGGGATAGTCAAGGAGAGGACCAACCTAGCACTAAGAGAAATTTCCTGACAGAACAATGAATCAATGGAACATTTAATCAGTGGAATGACTTGCCTCCAGATGTTGTGGGTACTCCAGTACTGGAGATTTTAAAGAAGAGATTGGAGAACCATTGGTCTGAAATGATATAGGGTATAAAGTTTCCTGCCTGAGCAGTGGTTGGACTTCAAGACCTCCAAGGTTCCTTTCAACTCTGTTATTTTTTATCAATGTATTGAAAGAGAATCTCTCCCTCTCTCTACACCATCATCATCAAACCATGCAGCTGTAACATTAGACTCTTGAAATTATAGGATTTTATGCTAGCAATACAAATGGATAAAAGACCCTCACATCAATATGTAGAAAAATCATGCAGTTCTGGGATGAAGTGACAAATGTAAATTAAATGTATCTTGTGTGTGGATTTACTCATCGAGCTCTGAAATTCTTCACATACTGACCTCCTGACTTAGCTCATTTTTGCGGGGGGAAAAATGCCATGAATTGGATGTTTTCTTAGCTTTCCAAAGCATAGTGGGTTCCCTCCTAGTCCCAATTGTCCAGTAAATAGATACATTTAAGGAATTTTTGCATTAACAATGTGGTCTACCCTGTCTGAAAAGTGCCTTTATTAATCTCAATCAAAAATCCCATTTTAGGACATGACTGCAGGCTAATCTATTGCCATATTTGGCTTTTTCCTTTTGGAGTTACACATTTTCTTCCTGGTAAAGTAGAAAAAACATGCTTACATCATCTTCAAAGCATCTGATTGAAAAACTAAGTCAACTTTGGCATCCTGGCTAAGCCACCATTTATTGACATGACAGGTCAAATTGCCCAATTGAGTCAAGTGTCATAAACCTATCAAAGTCAGCAACCAGAAGCAGACTTGATAAAATCACATTGCTTCTTTATATATTGTTGTTGTCATTATTACTGTTATCCCCATTATCATCATTTTTGGATTTCACAAAGTAAAAAAGGAAGAGCTTTTTGAAGAAAATTACATCACAAAACACTGTTTCCTGATATACCCTATTTTCCTTTCTCCCAGCTGTGTATCTTTTCAAGCTAAGCAACCAGGAAAATATTTAAAAAACATGTGCAAGAATTCATTTAAGCTTGCTGTTTTATAAGCTTTTTAAAAATGCTGTTTCTTCTTCCATTCCAGTAATCTGAGATAATTCTAAGTAATTATTTTTATATCATATGTTTATAATACAGGAAAAAATACAGTTTCACATCTAATAATAGGAGTAATTTTATGCAGCATGTGCTTTAAATTCAAGGACAGTTACAGTAATGTATCAAAATCAGACTTTAGTTTCATTCAGAACTTAATTTTTGTATTATTTTCAGGCAGAAGCATAAGCTATTATACAGGTATTGTTTTCAAATTTACAGTATGTGCAACATGCAATAAGCTATCATACCTTTATGGTCTCCGTCTAGGCAGCGTCTAATAAAAAAGAAATGGCAGATAGAGAGAAATGAATTGCTTATTAAGATTCCTATTAATACAAGAAGAGGTAAAACCTAAGTCAAAAGAATAATTGACTGTAGAGTGATATAGCTTACAATGGTTTTCATATACACAATTAAAAGAAAGCTTTAGTATAGACAAACAAGTGATTGGAATTAATCAAGAATCTGAAAATTAGTTAAGTGCAAATGATGAATTGTATAAGCTTTTATTAAATGTATAAGCTTTCATGAAACTGAAGAACAAGTTAAGAATTGTATGATAAAGTGGACTATGAATATAACATACAAACGGACAAATCGGAAAGAATGAGTAAATGGGTTGAAATTCATAATGCTTGAATGCATAATTTAAGAGAATTTGCATAAAACAATGTACTTTTTGGTATATGACACTGGAAAACCTATCAAAGATGTATAAGCAACGTAGGAAATACAAAGTAAGTGAAGAAACATTTTACCTTGTAAAAAAGCTATAAAATTCTGGATGCAAATGCACATAGAACAATGATAGAAAAAATCTTAAAGATTAATGTTGAAAAGAAGTCAGGACTTTTCTTATTGGGACTTATGGATAACCAATTAGAAAAAATATCATAGAAGATTGTTTTTATATATGGTAACTCTGGTCAGACTATTATATCCATAACAATAGGCGGTGATGGTGAACCTTTTCAGCACCTGGTGCCGAATGTCATGCACATGCGCTCATCCGGACCATGATCTGGAGAAGTTGAAATTCCGGGTTCTGGTGCACATGCGCATCCAACAATCAGCTGGCTGGGGCGCATGTACACACTGGTTTTCAGCACTGCCACGCACTCGAAGGACAGCTGATCATCAGGCGTGAATGCATGCCAGAAACCCAGAAGACAAATAGGCAAGGCCACATGTGCTGGGTGACATGGCTTCATGTGCCACTTTGGGCACGTGTGCCATAGGTTCGCCATGATGGCAATAGGGGTATGGTGAAAATCCACAATGGAGGAAGGGGCTGAGAAGCTGTTGGAATTGTAAGTAATGGCAAAACTGACTTGTGTGGTCAAGACTAAAACAAATACTTTAAAAAAAAGACTGGAAACTTTTACAGTCTTTGCTATAAGATAGAGAAAAGTGAAGTGATAATTTATGGATTTAATAACTGAAAAAGGACTAAACAAGGGCTTAAAGGAATTTTTGTAAAACTAAAGAAGGAAATCGGATAATAAGAAGGAAATCGGATAATAAGATTTTACAATGGAAAGTTTTCTGACTTGTTTTCTCTGTTATTTTTCTTTTTTCTATTTGTTTCTTTGTTGTTGTTGTTGTTGTTTGTTTCATGCACTTTTTCCCTCTACTCTTTATTTCTTATTTTTCTATTTTGTCATTTTAGATTTGTCTTTTATTTTTGAAAAAAATTTTTTTTAATAAAAATTATAAGATATCATATGTTGGTCTGGCTCACCAATATGCAGACACACACCCAATAATTTGTATTAAAGAGAAGGCTAAAATACATTTCCTTCCCCAACCTTATCACATTGTTTCTTCCTTTTCCAAGTTCAGTTTTACTAACTAAAGGGAGAAATGGGCTTAAAATTACTAATGAACACATATTTTGCTTTTTGTTCTTGGATGCTCCTTTCTGTAACATTTGCCCACCCAGTAGGGAAACACGCCAATGATAACTTCACGATACCAACAGTTGGATGTAGATTTAATTGCCTCTTATATTGGAACAGGTGATTGTAATATTAAATGTCGGAGCTAAATTTTAACATTAAGATAATGTTAAGGATCTATGTAAGCATATGTCCCTGACATGTATGTGTTTGTACGCAGATCTTTCATTCTGCTGCAACATGTGGATGTGATTAAGGGTGCATTCCCAGCCTGGTATGTTAGACCTCATGTATACTTGGAAATAAAACAGGCAGTTATTCTCTATAAAAGGAAAGAAGGTTCTTTGTGGTATTAACAGAATGAACTGGAAAGTTCCTTTCCCCTCCCTCCTTTCTCAGAGTCAAACAAAAAGAAGCCAGACCAGGTTTTTTTTTAAAAAAAAATTTTTTTTGGTGCCTTGATCTTACATAATGTTTTTTTGTGTGCTCATATGCCAAACTCTGTTTTAATTTTGTTCATTCACTGAGCAGTTTGTAAATAAAAAGGTAACTTAAATCCTATTAAGGCTTGGACAATTTCCTTTAACAATACTGATTGGTTGGCAGGGGAAATAGTCACTGCTCAGAGATGATGCTTGGGTAACTTTGTATTATTCCTTTTACCTTGTCCATGAGTAAAAGAGGGGTTTTTTTAATACTCCCAAATCTCTGAGTTGTTTGTATGAAACAAGAACAAATTTAAAAGCAAACAAACAAAAACCATCAAGTCGTTTGCAAGGGAATTTCTGAGGGAAAGATCTACTTAAGAGTCCTAGCTGTGAAAAGAGGATTAGACCACAGATTTATTCTTCAAATTATTTGTCAATCTATATAAACACTCACAAAGAAGGTTGAACAGCCTTTCCACGAGCAAAAGGAAGTTTTAAAAAACCCCAAAGCATGATGATGTTCACTATAACTTTGTAAACCAACCTTGCCAACTTTAAGATGCATTCAACTCCCAGAATTCGCCAGCCAGCCAAGGTTGGGAAACCCTGGTGTTAAGCATAGTCCACCTCTTTTAAAATGTGTTTTTCAGTGGACATTAAAAAAAAACCCAAACGCAAAGCTTTGATCACACAGCCCCAGCTACTGTCTTAACGTTTTTGACCACCCAGTCAGACAGACACCTTTGCAGCTGTTCCCCTTTCCAAGTCAAGTTGAACATGTCACCTGTGGAGATTGCTGCTTCATTTCATCGACATCAGCAATTCCTTTTGCAAATGGAGAGCAGCTGCTCCTGTAAATATGCTCAAAGAGGCTTTGGATGATCAACCTGTATGTTGAGCTGTGGTGGCGCAGTGGTTAGAGGGCAGTACTGCAGGCTACTTCTGCTGCCTGCAATTTGGTAGTTCAAATCTCACCAGGTTCAAGGTTAATTCAGCCTTTCATCCTTCCGAGGTGGGTAAAATGAGGACTCAGATTGTTGGGGGCAATATGCTGACTCTGTAAACTGCTTAGATAGGGCTGTAAAGCCAGGAGTGAAATCTACCTAACTTTGCTATCGGTTCACAAATGGGAGCATGTGCGTGCTCACTTTGCTTTCACATGGCACCTCCATGCATGCGCAGGACCTTCCATGCATGTGCAGAGCATCAAAAATGGACATGATGATGAGGGAAGGAGGAGCCAATGTCGTGATGTTACAACATGCAGTCTCGACACTCCGAGACCACCGTTGATACTTTTGCCACTGGACGGTCCATTTGGATCTAAACCATCCCGCAGAGATAGTGATTAGGAAGACGAAGCCTTGCTGGTCTCAGGGACATTGCAAAGTCCCTGATTGACCCAAGAGAAGATCTTCATGCTGACGGTAAACAGGCAGTCCCAAGCTGATGAAGTCGGGATGGCTCCAGAAGGAAGAAAGTGAAAAGTGAAAGTGAGTCCATCTGGTGAGGTATTTTTTCTATTTTGGGAAAGACTGCTCAAATAAACTTTCCAAAATATCTTGGCTGGAATTCAAAAAACTATTGGAAGGATATGGAAGAATTGTGAAGAAGGTGGAAAGACTAGTGTTCCTCACAGCAAAAGATGAAGGGGTTGGAGCCCCAAAAATTAAAGGGGAGAATGAAGACGTAGAAGATAAAGACAAGACAATAGATGAATGTATTAATGGAGCAAATATGGGTGAAAGTGGAAAGAAGGGAATATGGAAAAGGGAATTCAACGAACTGGAGCTCCACCCCAGATTCCAAGATAAAGAAAAAAAAAGGTAATGATGATGGATTTAAGAAGAGAATTTTTTTCAGAAGCACGTTTCACAACCAAAGGTAAGCTAATTTTAATAACAGCTGGAGGGCAACGAGATTACCTGAGAGATCCTTCAAGCAACAAAGTGCAGGGAGAAGTCTATAAAAACCTTATAAAGGAGATAAAAAGAGGACTGAAACCACAATTGGCAAGAGATAAGACTGTTTTGTTATTGGAAAAATACAGATTGACAATGAAAGTTGATAACAAAAAATTAGTTAATTTTGGTGATCAATAAGTAGGAATTTAATAATTCTTAGATTGTTTTAGATCATTATTAAATGTTTATTTGTCAACAAATATTTAACTATAACAACAATAATGAAATGATAATGGATACAGCTTACTGATATACATGTACTGGCAAACTAGTAAAAGAAATTTGGATATAAATTGCAAATTGTGATCTGGGAAAAAGACCTATAAATTTTATTAACAAATTTTTATTTAGATCTTGTCATAAAGGTGTAATTGAGTCTGACTAGAGGAGATGGGATATAAATAGTAAATGATTTTTAGCCAATTATAATAACAACAAGGAAATGTCAATGGATATTGTTTAATAATATATACATGCTCTGGTATTGGCAAAAGCAAATTGGATACAAACTCTAAACAGCGAGTTGGGGGAAAAAGATTTAGAAACTTTATTAATTGACTTTTATTTAGAATATGTCATAAAGGTGCAATGTTATTGGAGGATTTTTGAAATAGCTAATGAATGCCATTATGTGGTTGTCTTTAAGTATAAATGATTTGAGGTAAAAGCACATTTAAATAATTGTAGTCAAATGAATATTGTGGTACATTGATATACAAAGTAAGATATACAAAGATTTTTGATTTAAAGTGTATAATCTAATATGAACTATAAATAATGATTGTGGAAGAAATGCACGAAAGTTATCTGTAACCAATCGACATGCTTTCTACAAGATGTAATGAAGGATGATTCTTTTTTTGTGTTTTTGTTCAATTAAAATTAAAAAAAAACTTTTTTTAAAAAATGGACATGATGACATCCAGGTGGTGGGTGGAGCCTGCTACCAAGCGTGCCTGCAAAGGTAAGTAGAACAGCGATTGGGGGGGGGGGATCCGCTGTGCCACACAATTTATATTAGCTAGAAAGCAGGAAATCCTAATATAAATCACACTTCACAGCTGATCGTTGGAAATACCGGCTCACCCACTTTTTACTACCAGTTCGGTTTGGGTAAACTGGCCTGAATTGGTAGCATTTCACCCCTGTGTAAAGTGGTATATAAGTCTAAATATTATTGCTATAGAGCTATTGCTACATGTGCAAGTCATTCTAGGTTATGTTTCCCTGATCAACAACATTTTCAGAAGCAATGTATGAAAGTGTGCCCAACTTGGCTAAAAACCTGAAGGTTCACATTTGAATGCATATGTAATCAATATACTAAACTGTTAACTGCTGTTATTGGTAGCTGTCAGCCTCTGCTTCACTTACTTGCTATCAGCTGCCATAGAAATGGGGAGGTGGGGCATGGTATTTGGGATGGGAATAAATGGTACAGGAGATGATATGGGAAAGGGACTTTTCTTCTCACCATCTTCTGTGCATGCTGGTGGCCGGTGTTTGGACCTGGCCAAGGTCAACTGTCCTGCATACCAACATTATGATGCTTTTTGGAAATGCAATCCACATGACACCTAAGGGAGTTGCAGATTGGAAACTGGGGTGGGGTCATTGGAGGTCATTGGAGGGAGGGGACTGGTTTATCATTTGATATATACTTGTTTGCACCTTTCTGGCTCAGATCTTGCTTTCATTGCTATCTTTTCATAACCAGTAAAAGCATTTTAATTCCATGAACAATGGCGTTAGAAGTTTCCTTTCTTGGTTATTGATGGAGGCACGCCTGACAGTAGCATTTTATCATTTTGATTATGTGACATCAGATTGATTTCAATAGAGATAGCCCTTGAGTTACGACCACAATGGAGCCCAAAATGTGTGTTGCTAAGTGAGAATTTGTTAAGTGAGTTTTGCCCCATTTTATGACATTTCTTGCTACAGTTGTCATAAGTCAATCACTGCAGTTGATAAGTTAGTAACCCGGTTGTTAAGTGAATCTGGCTTCCCCAATGATTTTGCTTGTCAGACATTTGCAAAAGGAGATCACATGACCCCGGGATGCCTCAACGGTCATAAGTATGAACCAGTTGCCAAGCATCTGAATTTTGATCACATGAGCATGACGATGCTGCAATGGTTGTGACTGTGACAAATAGACATATCACTTTTTTCACTTTTTGTAACTTTGAATGGTCACTCAATGAACTGCTGTAAGTCAAGGACTACCTGTACTTAGCGATCACAGACTGATCACATGACAACCTGTCCTAACCTGGTCCTTCAGATCTTACAATAATATATACATTGCCACTGAGTCTCTCCATTTTGCTGCTAGTCATCCTCTTTCCTTCCACCTTTCTTCAGAGAGAGAGCTCTTTATGTAATATGTCTGAAGTAGAATAGAATAGAATAACAGAGTTGGAGGTCTTCTAGTCCAACCCCCTGCAGGAAACCTATACCACTTCAGAAAAATGGCTATCCAACTCTTCTTAAAGACTTTCAGTGTTGGAGCATTCACAACTTCTGGAGGCAAGTTGTTCCACTGATTAATTGTTCTCACAGTCAGGAAATTTCTCCTTAGTTCTAGGTTGCTTCTCTCCTTGATTAAGGGTTTAAGGGTTTACTAAACATGTATGCCGCCCTATTCCCAGAGGGACTCAGGGCGGCTAACAAACCAAGGGGAAGGGAACAATACAAGAACAAATAAAACGAGAAACAAATTACAAAGAACAGTTTTAAAAAAAACTCACAACAGTCACAACAATTCGAGTGGGGCTGGGAACTCATCAGCCCCAGGCCTGCCGGAACAGCCAGGTCTTGACGGCTTTGTGGAAAGCCTGAAGGGTGGTGAGGGTCTGAATCTCTACGGGGAGGTCGTTCCAGAGGGCCGGAGCAGCCACAGAGAAGGCTCTGTGAGACATTGGCCGGCGGATGGAATTCGGAGGAGGCCTAATCTGTGGGATCTAATAGGTCTTTGGGAGGTAATTGGCAGGAGGCGGTCTCTCAAGTACCCAGGTCCGATACCATGTAGGGCTTTATAAGTAACGACTACAACCTTGAAGCGCATCCGGAGACCAATAGGCAGCCAGTGCAGCTTGCGGACGATAGCTGTAACGTGGCTGAACTGAGGTGCACCCACAATCGCTCAAGCGGCTGCATTCTGGACAAGCTGAAGTCTCCGAATGCTCTTCAAGGGCTGCCCCATGTAGAGCGCATTGCAGTAGTCCAGTCTTGAGGTCACAAGGGTGTGACTGTTCTGAGAGCCTCCCGGTTCAGGTAGGGACGCAATTGGTGCACCAGGCGAACCTGGGCTAATGTCCCCCTAGTCACAGCTGACAAATGGTGTTCTAAAGTCAGCTGTGGATCCAGGAGGACTCCCAAATTGCGAACCCTGTCTGACGGGCGTATAATTTCACCCCCCAGCCTGATTGGAAAACAAGGCCAATTAGTGGGAGGGAAAAACACAAGCCACTCGGTCTTGTCGGGATTGAGTGCAAGTTTGTTTACACCCATCCAGACCCTAACAGCCTCCAGGCACTGGCACATTGCGTCCACCGCTTCACTGAGTTGGCACGGGGCGGACAGATACAACTGTGTATCGTCCGCGTATTGGTGGTATTTTATCCCGTGCCGCCAAATGATCTCACCCAGTGGCTTCATGTAGATGTTAAACAGAAGGGGGGACAGGACCGAACCCTGCAGCACCCCATACTTAAGGGGTCTGGGGGCTGACCTCTGCCCGCCAACCAACACTGACTGCGACCTGTCCGAGAGGTAGGAGGAGAACCACCAAAGAACGGTGCCTCCCACCCCCACCTCTCGTAACTGTCGCAGAAGGATACCATTGTCGATAGTATCAAAGGCCGCTGAGAGGTCAAGGAGCACTAGGACAGAGGCATGACTCCCATCCCTGGCTCACCAGAGATCATTGGTCAGTGCGACCAAAGCAGTTTCCATGCTGTAGCCAGGCCTGAATTCAGACTGAAAGGAGTCTAGATAATCGGTTTCATCCAAGGACCGCCGGAGCTGAGAGGCCACCACTTTCTCAACAACCTTCCCAACAAAGGGAAGGTTGGAGACTGGACGGTAGTTACTTAGAATGGCTGGATCCAAAGACGGCTTCTTCAGAAGGGGTCTCACCACTGCTGCCTTTAGGGGGGGCAGGAAGAACCCCTCCCGAAGAGAGGCAGTAACTATCATCTGAATTCAGCCCCGTGTCACCTCCCTGCTCTTCACAACCAGCCAGGAGGGGCACGGGTCCAGTACACAAGTGGAGTCACTCACTGCTCCCATGGCCTTGTCCACTTCCTCAGATTACCTTCCATCCATTGCTTCTTGTTCTACCATCAGGTGCTTTGGAGAATAGTTTGACTCCCTCTTCTTTGTGGCAGCTCCTGAGATATTGGAACACTGCTATCATGTCTCCCCTAGTCCTTTTTTTCATTATACTAGATATACCCAGTTCCTGCAACGGTTCTTCATATGTTTTAGCCTCCAGTCCCCTAATCATCTTTGTTGCTCTTCTCTGTTATCTTGACCCCTTCCAGTCCGGCTTCAGACCTGGTTACAGCACAGAAACCGCTTTGGTCGCATTGACCGATGATCTCTGGAGGGCCAGAGATGGAGGCTATGCGTCCATCCTGGTTCTCCTTGACCTCTCAGCGGCTTTCGATACCATCGACCATGGTATCCTTCTGCGACGACTGCGGGAGGTGGGAGTGGGAGGCACTGTTTTACGGTGGTTCTCCTCCTACCTCTCGGACAGGTCGCAGTCGGTGTTGGTCGGGGGGTAGAGATCGTCCCTGAGGCCCCTAACATGTGGGGTGCTGCAGGGTTCGGTCTTATCCCCCCTACTATTTAACATATACATGAAACCGCTGGGCGAGATCATTCGGAGGCACGGGATAAAATACCACCAATATGCGGACGATACGCAACTGTATCTGTCCGCCCCGTGCCAACTCAATGAAGCGGTGGACGTGATGAACCAGGGTCTAGAGGCCGTTAGGAACTGGATGAGCGCTAACAAACTGGTACTCAACCCGGACAAGACCGAGTGGCTGTTGTGCTTCCCTCCCAATAATTTGGCTAATATACCAACGCTTAGGCTGGGGGGTCAAATTTTATACCCCTCAGATAGGGTCCGCAACTTAGGAGTCCTCCTGGACCCACAGCTGACTTTTGACCACCAGCTGTCAGCTGTGACCAGGGGGGCATTTGCCCAGGTTCGCCTGGTCCGCCAGTTGCGGCCCTACCTAGACCGGGAGGCTCTCACAACAGTCACTCGAGCCCTTGTGATCTCTAGGCTGGAATACTGCAATGGGCTCTACATGGGGTTACCCTTGAAGTGCATCCGGCGGCTACAGCTAGTCCAGAATGCAGCCGCGCGAGTGATAGTGGGCGCACCGCGGTTCGCCCACGTTACACCCGTCCTCCGCGAGCTGCACTGGCTACCTGTTGGTCTCCGGGTGCGTTTCAGGGTACTGATTACCATCTTTAAAGCACTCCATGGTAGTGGATCTGGGTACTTGAGAGACCGCCTTCTGCCGATCACCTCCCTAAATCGACCAATTAGATCGCACAGACTGGGCCTCCTCCGAATTCCATCTGCCAGTCAATGCCGACTGGCGACCACACGGAGGAGAGCCTTTTCTGTTGCAGCTCCGACCCTGTGGAACGATCTCCCCGTTGAGATCCGTACCCTCACCACTATCCAGACCTTCCGCGCAGCCCTCAAGATCTGGCTCTCCCAGCAGGCCTGGGGATAGGTTCCCAATTTACCCGCCCGAGTGTTTGATTGCTGAACGAAAGTTGTGTTTTTACTATTTTTTCTTTGTTCACATTCTGTTTTGTTTTGACACTGCACCCCCCTCCCTTGTGGTTGTAAGCCGCCCTGAGTCCCCTCAGGGAAAAGGGCGGCCTATAAATCCCAATAAACTCTTAAACTCTTAAACTCTTAAACTCTGCACTCTTTCTAGAATCTCCATATCTTTTTTACATTGTGGCAACCAAAACTGAATGCAGTATTCCAACTGTGGCCTTAGCAAGGCATTATAAAGTGGTATTAACACTTCACGTGATCTTGATTCTATCCCTCTGTTTATGCAGCCTAGAACTTTGTTGGCTTTTTTGGCAGCTGCTGCACACTGCTGACTCATATTTAAATGGTTGTCCACAAGGACTCCAAATAAATTAATTTGAGTCTGGTCATTTGTACTTGATTGAAAAATCTGGGTTGATTTGCTCAATAGTTTATTTATTGTCCATGGTATTCTCAGGACTCAAAGTTTGAAAGTGCTAATACTCTTATCTTGCTTCTTCAAAGTCCAGCTTTGTTTCCATGGAATGCCACGGGGTAAAACCAAGGCTTGCATGATTCTGATCTTATTGGATTATTGTTTTCTCATTAAAGCCAGTATGGTAATACTTTGTGCTGTTAGCTGCTTAGAGCTTGGGGCAGGTAGGTTATCATGAGCAAATGTCTCTGCTTTCACATCTCAGTTGCCTTAATGCCTGTTTCCCTGTGGTAGAATTTGATCTTAATGGTCCACCGTCTCCCCAGATTTCCCCAACGAATGCTTCAATAATCTCTATTCTTCATTGTAATGAAATCAAACGGCCTGAGTTTCATTTATTTATGGTGGCAGCGTTTATAACCTTACCTCCTTAGACCAAGCTCAGCTATCAAAATATTAGTTTTAGTTTTTTCAATTGAAACAGATTCCTCTATGTATGGAACCAGCTAAATCTGTAGAAAAAGGACAGCAGCTTCAGGGTGTTCTGATAAATCAAAAAAATTCTCCACCACTTCTCATTTCATCTGCTGATTCAAAGGGCAGGAATAAATGTGATTTGACAAAGCAGGCAGGGAAAAATATTTTGGATAGTTTAATAAATATATAAACATATTTGCGTATGTTATTTATTCATTTTTTAAACATATTTTATTTCTACCAATTTTCTGTTGTTTCCTAGGATGGTTAACATTTTCTGTGATACAAGTTACTAGTGGAAATTAGGCTCTTATCATTACCATTTAACGCTCCCAAAATCCCTTTGGGGGGAGGGTAGAGTCTGGGCAACTGAATGGAGCTAACAGAGCATTTAATGGCCGGTGCTCTTCCTGTAGCCAATGCGGAGTTTTGTTCAGCAGAAATATACTCATTGTGCCCAGAGAGAGAAATATCTGCCTCTACCTAGGATCGAACTCACAGCCTCCTGATTGTGAGATGAAAATTAGGCTCTTATGAGTTAAGAGATATTATGGAAGAAGAGTAGTTTTACCAAGTGTTATGAAATATTGCTGGTGTGAAAAAGGCAAAATCTAGAAGAAGGCACTTATTGCATCATTGCATTCTACTTAAAGGTGGTACTGAAATTGTGTAGGTATTGTTGCATATATCTCTGCATTATTAATATTTTTCAACTGTTGGCAATGTGCTGAAGAAGCCTGAGGGCAGATAAACATTCCCCCATTCCCCCAAGCCAAGTTGGACTTTGAGCAGAACAAAGAGAATAAAAAAGGTGGAAAAATCAGGAAAACATGAAAGGAGGTAGGAAATGGATGGGCCCTGAGAAATATAGAAGGATGAAAATGTTGTGGAGAAGAAACAAAAGTACAAGAAGCTAGAATCTATATCTATGTTTATCTAAAACACTAGAAGGTTAGGCCCATCACATGTCTTCAAACTAGAGTTCCTTGTATTAGATTCCGTGAGAACAAGGTGACCAAGGGAGATGATGGCTTCATCTTTCTTAAAAGGAATATTTTAAAAAATTGTATTGATTTGTACAATATTAGGATCATCAATTATTTTATAGGTCTTGTGTTTTTTTTTAGATATTGTGACAAGAAATTAAAAGAAATCAAGATAGATTATGAGCTAATCCAGAGAATGATAGCACTGCATAGAGTACGCCTTTCTGTCCCCTCAAATAAAAGAAATAATATCCCTTTCTAAACTTCAGCTCAATATTTTGTGAGAAGATGCTCCACATTTGCAGATGTGCCATTGGCTCAGCTGTGGTTTGCTATTTTGTCTTTATCTCTGAGATTCTGTCTCCTCCTTCCTCTTTCCTCCTTATTATATGTCAACTGCCATTATCTCACAAGCACCCTTGACTACAGTATAGGATAAACACCATGGAAGTTGAAATCCTTGGGGAACACCTGGGAAGTGAAGGCTGCCTTAGCCTACATAGATGTTTAAGCTATCCACTGAAATGTTACAAAGGAGAAGAGGATGTGGAGATACACACCAGAGGTGGTATTCAGCAGGTCCTGACCAGTTCTGGAGAACCGGTAGTAGAAATTTTGAGTAGTTTGGAGAACCGCTAAATACCATCTCTGACTGGCCCCGCCCCTATCTATTCTCTGTCTCCCGAGTCCCAGTTGATCGGGAGGGAATGGAGATTTTGCAGTATCCTTCCCCTGCTACGCCCACCAAGCCACACCCACCATGTCATGTCCACCAAACTACGTCCACAGAACCAGTAGTAAAAAATGTTGAATCCCACCACTGGTATACACAAGTCTGAAAGTTTCTCGCCCAGTATTGAAAAGGACACTTCTTCCCACAGAAGGTAGCGACCAATCAGCTCTTGATTTCTTCATCATCAAGAAAGAAACTCTTATGCACGAGACTCAAAGAGTGGTATCTTTGCGGTAATCCTTTATTTGGAAGCTTTGCCCACTGCCATTTTCCAGTTTGGTAGTTACTCTTGGATTTAATTGGATTCCTAATCTTTGAGTTGTAAGCAAATTAGCACTTTGGAGATTAGCCATACTTGAACCCCAAACCTGAAGAAAGCCCTACAATGCCTACAATGCTTGTGCTGTAAATGCAGGTGAGCATTCTTGGTCCATGAGGACAAGGGGACAACTGGCTATTTCTGGGCATACATTTAGGGGGTCAATATTGGCAGAAATTACAGATCATGATTTAACTGATGTAACTTGCATTAGTTTGAGCCAGTGATCCCTGAATAGTGAAATGAACACAGCTGTGCCTGGGAAAAGCAGCAGACTCACATGTAAACCATTTTTTTTTGCATGGTTTCTGCTTGTATTATATGGCAGATCAATTTTCTTAAAAGCAACCATTAATTTTCTTAAAAGCAACAGTTAGTCGTAGTATTAAATGGCAGACTCTCCTCTGTCTCTGGAAGGTTGGGAACAGCTGGCATATTATGGCAACACACATGTGTCAATACTTTTTGTCTCATGCCTGTCTCCATGTGCGCACCATTAAGTATCAGATTGTTTGGACATACTCCATTCCGATTGACTGGGACCACCATGTCTTTTCTTAAAACAAAAACCCTTGTCTCCTTTCCTTTTAAATTCAGAGCAGTACAATAACAATCTCCAGATGTCTCGAGGAAGGCAAGTGCACTGGGTCATTTAATGTCCTCCACCCCGCACTTGAATGAATTAAAAGGAAATATCCCAGCGGAAGAGCGCAAACATTAGCCTGATGTCTCTTCTACTGCCATAAAAGCTGGCAATAATTTTGAGAGCCCGCCTCTGAAAGTGCTGCATGAAAAGTAATGCATGGGAACTGTCATAATATGAGACTTAAGGAATCTAAGTGATTTCATTCCATAGTTGCATAAGGAGGGTCACCTGTTTCAGAGATATAGAGCCATCAATGCTCATCAAGCTTTTGTTAATAATGAATCCCCTGTTTTATCATTAATAAATAATGCCTAAACTTCAGAATTCTCCATTGCTGCTACATCCTGCATCAGTGATGGCGAACATTGCCCAAATTGCATGTGCACGCATGCCCAAACTGAAAGGTGCGTGCGTGCACATGTGCGCATGCACAGCAGAGACCCTAAGACCAGCTGGCTGGCAGGAGGTGAGGCATCCCAACACCCACAGCGTGGCAAGAGGAAAGATGAGTTTGTGTTTTGTCGTTTGCAGCTCATGAAAGAAATGTCATGGAGATCTGACCTGGGGCAAAGGTGTGCATGCCAGCAGAAAGGGTTCTGTGTGTCACCTCTGGCATGCATGCCATAGGTTTACCATCACAGCCCTACATGTCTTTAGACGAGTGGTGAATGGTCAAATGCTATTGTCTTCAACTGGATAAAGTATTAAACAGGGGGTGCAGGAAATAAAATCCCCTTCAAGTTAAGCTTAACTGGTGATTAGATAACTCTTCCATGCCAGTTTTTTTTTTCTGGAATGTTTTTCAACTTCAAGTCTAGCCTGAGCCTTGGGACTTCCAAGTGATCTTAGATTTCAGTACTAGCCAACTTAGTTTTTTCAAGATGTCCCAGGGGGAACAATTTGGCAGCATAGGGAAGGGCTTCTTAATGAAAGAAAGAGCCACTTTACTAATTGTGGAATGGAAGGGATTCCAGCCTGTTGCCTGAAGTTTTGCAATACTCCTCTACCCAACCTCTACTGCAAGGGTGTCAAACATATGTCATCATGGCAGCATCACGTGACATATAGCGACTTTCTCCCTCTTTGCTAAACCAGGTGTGGGCATGGCCAATGAGTGATGCATCTGGCCCGCGGGCTGCAAGTTTAACTAGTTATGATTGTGGGACAACAAGGCCTTTTGTAGGGCAGTCCACCAAATACATGGCTTCCCATTCTTACAGCCACTCCATCCATATTCTAACAGATTATTTTTGTAAACTAATACCAAAACACCAAACATCTAGTGCAGTGATGTTGAACCTTTTAGACACCAAGTGCCCAAACAGTGCATGCGTGCATGCACAAACTGAAAGGTGTGCATGTGTGCATGCACGGACATGCGCATATGTGCATCAGAGACCCGAAGACCAGCTGGCCAGTGGGAGGTGGGGCTTGGGAGGGCTCTGCGGGCTACCTCTGGCATGCGTGCCATAGTTTTGCCATCACGAATGTAGTCATTACATTTCATATGCTGCTTGAAACAATACAATTCTGTTTAATTTTTATTTAAATCTATAAAGGAATATCTGTTGGTTATCTGCTTGAAATAACCAACTCTTTTAAGAGTATAACTAGATTTGAGGCTAAATACTTTACTGGAACATCATTAAAGGAATGATAGTTGTGGGGTTTCCAAGTTCTCAAAGAAAGCACTATATATGAAATCAATCTTCAAATCTTTGTTTCGCCAATCACGGCGAAAAGTGCCTCTTCTATGCCTCTATATGTTCGGACTATTTGGGGAAACATTTTTCTAGAACTAATGTCATCAGTATCCTAATGAAAATCTAACCTCTCTTGCTATTTTTTTAAAGCGATTTTTTTTTTTTGGATATGTTTTAGTTATCAAATCTTGCTTGACCTCAAGATGCTACAAAAACCCAATCCATAATATTCCTTTGATGAACATATTTGGAGATACTTAAAACAATGAAAAAGATCCCAAACACTTATGTCCCCGGTTTCAATGCCCAACGTATTTAATATCTGAAATAGAAAGTGAAACAGAGCGAGAGTTATATATTGGTTGCAAAAGGCACTTGATGAAATGAACACCGGTTTCGGGTTTTAGAGTTCATGTTTCTTTCCTTTAAAAAAAAATGAAATAAAATGCAAGTTTCTCCTTGTTATTTGTAAATGTCTAGCGGGGTGAGGGGGGAATTCCTCAGAGATTGTGCTTGTCTTTTTACATTTATTTCTAGCTTTTAGTTATCAGCAAAGTATAAGGGCAGACAAAGTGATATATTGAATGTAGGGATAATCTCCTTTTCTGCTATAGAATGACAGAACCATTAGAGATTGTAAAATGAAGTCACTCCAGGGAGAATATCACTATTGCTTCCATTTTTTTCATCACTCTCTCTCTCTACCATGAGTTCATTTCTTCACCGATGGTTCTGATCTCAATCAGATGTTTTTTTCCCCCTAAACACATCAGAAAATGTTGACCACCCTAATCAAAGGTAGGTGGAATACTGGCCAAAAAATGAGGATTATTTTTAAGCAGAAAATTGCTGCTGGTTGAACTTTGCTGTTTTAAATGGGCCTGAATGGATAAGCCAAGTGGCTACTCCATTGTTAGTGCTAGATTTTGCACAGTGTGTCATAATATAAATATGTTGTCCAGGTCAAATCCCAATTAGTGTATGATGGGTAGGACCTCTGGACAATACTCTGAAGGGTTCTTTTCAGTTGGGAGAGAAAACTTTAGCCAATACAGAAAATCAATCTTGGTGTGTGAAGGTAAGTAGTAAGATCACCAGCTTGTTTCATGAATATATAAAAGAAAATAGCATTGGGATTTGATTATGCAAACACTTCTTAATTTTAGCAGTAGCTCATGAGCATGGCGTGGGAGAAATATATTTGGCTAGTACATGTGAAAATTCTCATGCTTTCAGAAATAATATTGCAGCCATATTTTTTACTAGCCGCTGAATTAAATAGATCACAACTGTGAATATGCCTAATTAATATATTTTTTAAAAAAAAACATTAAAACATATTTCCTTCCCAAATTAATTATTTGTTTTTCAGAATCTTTGTTTTGGAATCTGCTCTAGAGACATGATTCCAGGTGATGGGATTTAGAAAAATGATTCTGGAAAACTTTGTATTAAGGTGCTACTTATAAAATGAGCTTTGTAAAATATATTTAGGGTGTTCAAGAGCTGCTGGACAATAAAAGATAATAGAATAATTTCATTCTAATCCATAAGCTACCTTGCCTGTCTTTTATGAGAACATAAGGAAGTTTTTAAGTTTTATTTTCCTCTTTGTATTTTTTCACAAATATTCTTTGTTGCAACATAAACTTTCCTTTTTCTAATAAAATACCCTGATTGGCACAATTAAAGAATTGGTATTTTTGAAATGATGATTGCATACCATACATGAAAACATGTAGCATATGTAGTTTCTGCTCGAAATGATCTGCAGAGCAAATTGACATTCTTGGCTGACTACTCGTAGCAAGAAAATCTGGAAATACTTATCATAAATTCAAAGAATGAAACAAGTGAGAATTAAGATATATTTGCATATTCATCTATCGGACACAAGAGGACAATCCACATATTTTAATGTAATATCATTGCTGCAAATATTATTTTAAGAAACTGATCTGCTATCTTTGCTATGCAAAATCCAAAGGAGACATACAATATACAGTATATGTAAAATATATTGGAAACTTATGAGACATGAACCTAGAACACAAAAGGAGGGGGGAAATCAAATTATCTCACTCTGCGTCAGAATCTCTCAAATACATTTAGGGATAAAAGATCAAAGAGAGCTACTTGTGTCATCCCATGTTTGTGCAATTACAATAGCTTTAATTCTGAGTGCGAGGGAGTTGTGTGTCCAAGGGCAACATGGGGCTACAAGTTTTGGTTTAGTCAAAGTTTCTCCTATTCTTATCTTTAATCAGATTAGATTTCTGTAGATCAGGGGTGTCAAACTCAATTTCATTGAGGACCGCATCAGGGTTGTTTTTGATCTCGGGGTGGCCATGGCCAGCTCAATGTAACTTGTGTGATCGAATGCCATTTTTGCTAGTAGTTTGTTTTGCTACACTTTGCCTGCAAAAACGAAGCTTGGGAAGGCCACACAAGGCCCACCCAGGCTCCATTTTTTGCTGCGAAAGACACAGCGGGCTGATCCTTCACTGTTTCCAGGGTGGCCCCAGATCTAAGCACCCCATGGCCCATATCTGGCCTGCGGGCCTTGAGTTTGACACCCCTGCTCTAGATAATACAAATAAGGCATCCCTGACTTTGAGGATTACCCAGCTTTGCAAGGGGATTACTTCGTCCAAGATGCTCGTGTCCAAAGGGAGAATGGGCATTTCCTCACCAGGACCAATGGTTCTTATTACAAACTAGCTGAATACCCATGCTCCACTACGAAACTATGTGATCGGGCTTGATAAATTGACACAGCTCAAAAATTAATGAGTAGTTACAGTCAGCCTCTCCTCCTCCTTCTCTCCCTCACGCTTGCCACAGAAGCCTCTCCCCTCCTCTCCCTCAGGCTGGCCCCACAAAAGCCTCTCCTATCTTATCCCCTTCTCTCCTTCAGGCTTGCCCCACAGAGGCCTCTCCTTTCCCCCTTCTTTCCCTCAGGCTCCTCTCCAAACTCACAGCTGGCTGGCCAGATGAGTCATGCACTGGCCATGCCCAAGTGGCAGTTGGAACAGAGTTCTTTTCAGTTTGGGAGGGGGAGTAGAATCTCCTTAGCATCAGAGCGTGTTAATAATAATATAAGAAATATAATGATCTGATGGTCATTTTGAAAAATCCTTTCTTAGCGAGCACCTAGAAGCCAAGAGGAACATATGTACCAAATTTCACGGTTTGAGATTTTATATATATATATATATATATATATATATATATATATATATATATATATATGTGTGTGTGTGTGTGTGTGTGTGTGTGTGTGTGTGTGTGTGTGTGTGTGTGTGTGTGTGTGTGTGTGTATGATGTATGTATGAATGTATGAATGTACATATACATATACGTATATGTATATATATATATATTCCAAAAGGTAGCTTGGAATGAAACTTCAGTCTTCAGTGGTCAATATGAAACAGATGTAGTATTTATATCTTTGCTATTGATTGAATTCTGCTATGCCAATTAGTTAATTTGACCCAAGTACAATTTGCCCTGCAGGCTGCATTGTATGGAATAAATCTGTTGTTGGATTAGACTGTTTACTTTGTGTTTTCCTTCCATCCTGTGAAGAATTAAATTTCAGGAGGCTAGGAGCACTATCAAACGTCAGCTAAAACAACCCAAGAGTGTGATAAGTGGGCTGTGCTGACCTTGTGTGTACTGAATTACAAGCAGATGGCATGCTTTTAAGACACTGCCTAGCTCTAAAAGTCATGGATTTAAGAAGATAGGAAATTGCTTTCTATTAAGGCATCTTTATTTACTAAGGTCAATATGGATTGGCAGTGGCAAATCAAGAGTTTGGGGCTGGTTCTTCCAGCCTTAGAATTGAACTTAGAACTTTTTGTTAAGTAAAAGATGTGTTCTGACACTAAATGTCTTCCAAGCCACACAAGGCTTTTAATGTAGAATGGGGAAAAACACCCTAATAATTGTTTGATGAGGTATCAACAAGAGAGCATTTCTTCACACTCTCATCCCATTTTCTATCATCATACAGACAGCCTACCAGGTTTATATGAGAAATGTTGACAGTGTAGAACTTCAACAATTGTAGTTTTCTTTCATCTCAAATATGAGTTCAACCATACATTATATTAGGTCTTAATATAGCTTCGCTACCATTCAGAGTATGTTATGTGAACCCATCTTCTGTTATGGCTTAACAGTATCATATTGAGCCAAATGTAGCTTATTCAAATCCCAATTAAAAAAATTCGATTTACCACAAAGTGCAATCCAAATCAACAAGTAAGATGCTGTTACTCTTAACGTGCTGCAAATAGAGTGAGAATATGTTGATGAAACAGAATTTTGCTACTTTTTCAGTTCAGTTTTTCAAATATTTTAACTCTCCATCCACTTTTGGAAAAGGGAGAGAATTCACCCTGTTCAGGTACCAAGCACATTTTACAATATAAGGGAATATGTAAGGTAGCAAGGTAAGTACATGTTATCTTCTTCATTGTATGTACTCAGATTTATAAAATTCAATAACTGTGGTTGTAAGTTGAGAACCTAATGCACAGTGTTTTTTTAGTTGAAAATGAGGGATACATCTGGGGAAACATAAAGCTAAGTTGAATGAAATGAACATAGGGTTTTAAGTATGTGGAGTAAAACATGAATATCAAGGTTCAAGAATGAATAAACGATGAATGAATCCGGGTTGAAAACAAAAGAGAGTGACTCATATGAACAAAGCATGTAACAATGTTATCTAACAGCAAAGTCAGAATGTAAAGAGGAATTTAAAGTACCATACTCATTAAGAAGTTACTTAATTATAATTTACTTATATTGACTTCTGTCCTATCCACTGGAGCTTTCTTAGGAATGACTTAAAAGTTTGTTGATCAATTAAATGGCAACATTTTAAAGAAACTTCATTTTAATATTTTATTTATTGAACATTTTATATTGAAGCATTTAGATACATTTCCATGACTTGTCAGTTAATCTCTTGAGAAAATTATTAGATACATTAAGCTCTACAATTTAAACAACATAAAGTATATATACATATATATCCATATATAAATGCAGGGGCAACAAGCCAACTCCTGACTCTCATTCCACCTGCATTTCCCAATGAAAGAAAAAAATGGAAGGGTTGTAGGGAAGCAAAGCAAAGCACACTGTGTTCCATTACTGATAAAGTTCCATGACTATCTAAACTCCCATATAATCAAAACTGAAATGATATCAAAGAGGGATAATCAGGTTGTTTCTGGAATCATGGAATTTAACATTTCTTGCATATAGGCACAATATCATGGAGTACTAGAACATGATGCCAGAGCAACCTTTGTGATCAGTCTCGATTCACATTAGAAAAACCATTTATTTACCTTTAAAACCTGCAATTATGCAAAAAAGATTAGCCGATGACCTTAATGAAGTTTCCTTGGCATGAACGTTGCAAGCTGCTGGCCATTACACGGATGAGAATGCCTGCGTGCTTCCTTGTTCTGATTCAGACCTAAACAAAGGCTTGCAAATTCTTTGTATTTGGACTGGTAGAACTTCCATATATCAATGAGAACCATGCAGAAATGGTATTCAGCCAGTTCGGACTGGTTCGCCCAAATCAGTAGCGGAAATTGTGGGTGGGAGTCCCCATCCGCCTTGTCTCTATGCTGTCTTTTTAAGGCACTTTTTTGAGGCCAGGTGCACGCGTGGAAGGCACTTGATGGAGCAAAGTGCAGGCACTGGCAGGCGGGCGGGCACTGGTGGAGGGTGCACAGGGGCCGAACCAGTGGTAAGAAAATGTGAAACCCACCGCTGGAACCATGACTGGAAAAATATAGCATAGGCATAAGAAGGAAGCTTGTCAGTGGAAACCAACAGCTGGGTGGATGGTAGAAATCCAATGAATATTATACTAACTCAATTCCCTTTGGAAATTAATCACAGATTGAAGAAAAACTCACTCCTCCAAAACATACACAGTTACAAAGTGTGTAAATATTGCCACAAATACTTAAAACTTCTGAAAATTTATGTTAGAACTTAAGTCTCATCAACATACAAAAGCTATTAGGCACAGCCCAGAATGAATTTAGTATTCTACCAAAATAAAATAAAAGCCACATATTGAATTAAGCAGATCCCAGCATCCCACTGACAATTACATTTAAAAAAATCCATGAAGTTTAATAGCAATCTTTTCAACTGTGATATTTTCCAATTCCATTATATTATTAATTCCTGTTATCCCCATTGACCTTGCTGGTTGGAGATGAGGAGAACTATAATTTTAGTACTTCCAGAGACATTAGGTTGGAACAGATAAATTACAAACAGTGTAACCAGGGGAATTGATAGCCTGGCAGATCCTTACAGAATGTAGGAAGGCAACCTGTTGTGGTCTCCACTCTCACAAATCACCAACATGACCAATGATCAGAAGTAGAACAGCCGCATATCAACTACATATACATAAAGTTACCTAAAGTAAAACACAGAAGAAATAAAGAAGAAGAATCAGAGTCTCCTGTATCTTGAGAATCATTTTACCAGCCATTAATGGTGGTCAATGACTATTAATAATGCTCTATGATAAACAGCACCTCAAAAACTATGGTATGTACCTAAACAACTGCCTCCCTTGTAGGAAATGAAGGTCAAATTGGCCTAAGCTACGTCTGGTTAACTGATTAAGCATTCAGATTTTTTTTAACCTAAGGATTGACTTCTGCAGGAAGTTCTTTCAAATGCACACTAATCATAGGCCCTCTATTTCAACTTACAGGAATACACTTAAGTTAACTTTTTGTAGATGATCCTGCAAAACTGATACCCATGTTAGCTAGTTACTGCCCCGAGTGTCAAATACAAACTTAAGAGACATTGAGATGCACTTCTGTTAACATGTATGAGATGCCTAAGTAACTGAATTGAACACACTTTCTTAAAGAAAGACACACTTCATAAATGCCCATGGAGTTTTGTTGTATATACTGTGTACGTTGAAAGATACAACAATTTTGTATCTGCAAGAGGTGTCTTCAGCACTGGATATTTGGAGATGCTTGTATTAGATGAACAGTATAGAACAAATGGGACAAATCTCTAATTCCCATAAAAGGCTAAGTTCTAATTTGTTTTCAAACACACAAAAAATGTTTAATACATGTTGCGTCTAAAAGCAAAAAGATATTTTCCAGTTTCTGTTAAAACGATTCCTTTTATCGCATTAAAGATTTCTATAAATTGTCATTACTAATTGACCTAATCTAATGTTATTTAACAACAAATGCTTTTCTGTTTGCTAACGAAGCATCCATTATTTATAGTAAAGAGCCTTGGTATTAGTTGAAACAGCAAATCTAGCCAACATAAACCTTGTTGCTAATCCTAGTAGAATTAATTGGCTAGCATTTAGAATTTCAAAGTACTCTTACCAAGAAAACCAATATCCTTTTGCATGCATTCACTTGCTATAAACACAGCCCATTACTATTTTGTTTTCTTAAAATTTCTTACTGTTAAAGCCAAAAAAGCCCTATCATAAATGTCAGGAAGAATGAGTTTTACTGCCCATTTTAAAATCTATGACGGGATGCAGCAATTGAGAATTTAATATTAATAGTCTCTATATACATGTTGAATTCTCCTTCCAGATGTAATGCATTTATACAAACACAACTCCTCTCTTTGTTGACCATTAGCTGGCTGGGGTGGCAAGAACAAAATCCAATCCCATAAGGAAGGCTTCAAGCACTATCAAGCAGTCTTCTTTAGGGGCTATACCAGTGTTGGTGAACCTTTTCGGCACTGAGTGCCAAAATGGGAGCACATGGGCATGGGAGCACCAGAAACCAGAAGAGCATGTCATGAACATACTGAGCTTCCAGTTTCCAGTGTGTGGTCACCTGGTCTTCTGGCGCACATGTCCGTGCAAAGACCAGCTGGCCAGCATGTATGTGTGTGTCAGAATCGGACACACCAGGGAGCTGCTCTTCCGGTTTCCCCCGCTCCTGCGCACCCGAAGACCAGCTGGAAGAGCACCTGGAAGAGCAACAGGCAATGGCTGGCATGCCTGGAGAGATGCTCTCTGTGCCACTTCTGGCATGTGTCCCATAGGTTTGCCATCACGGGGCTACACAAAACCATGCTGGTATTCATGTGTTTAAAGATCACCTATGTGAATTAATCCTATTGCCATGACTGTTCCACACTGGGACAGGGAGAAGTTGGCAAGAATATCTAAGCTGATTTTATGTGATTACTTCTTCCTAGTCTATGAAAGCAACATTGTGTAAGCAGCGCCTCCAGAGATCAAGCACTAATGTGCTGAGATTTATTAGTCTTTACTCCCTCCATGTGGCTGTTAGCAAAAAGACCACTGCATAGATTTCTAAATGCACTAAAGTATTTTCATCTGTTTGCTGCTCCCCCCCCCCCATGCGAAAAAAAGATGGGGCAGAATAAAATCATCAAAACGTTGAATACATGTGTAATCCAGAAAGCTCATCAAACATATTTTGCTTTAATTCTACTTCTAGATAGCATTTTTAAAAAGAAAAATCATCCATTGTAACCTGTATTTTTCCAGTGATCCTTCACAAGCTACTCTGCTTTCAGGTTCTTTAAGCTGTCAAACTTTTTTTTTTAATGTAATCTATTTTTCAAACCATAATGTTGTTTCTTGGAGGCAATGTGTTATAACACATAGGGGAAGGGAAACCCTTCTCTTGCAGATATTGGCGGTTTCGTTTCCCCACTGTATCATTCTACGTATATTTCTAAAACTACTCATTTGTGGGCAATGGCATTGTGATATTTAGTTTAGAAATATAGCCCTTTGGTTACCAATAAAAAAGCAGCAAAACCCAGCATCACAATGATAATTGTATGTATATATTTCTAAACCTCCTGGAGTAGTTGTTTTTGTAATATGCCAAAGTTGAAATAATTTAACATAATGGGGCCTAGTTTTCAGTACATTTGGTTGCGTGTAAAGTCTTTCCTGAAAGGCCTAGAACATTCCATTCCTCTATTCTTTTCCTACTGCGTTATCATTTCCCATCTTATTTCCTGTAATTACTTGATTGCAAATAACCTTAGTGATCTAAATCCTTAGGATGCAATTTTTTTTTGGCTTAAGACCTCCCCACCAATGAGTCCGTTCCAAGTCAGAACACACAAAAACGTCAGCACTGAAATGACACCCGGTTTTAAGAAAGCTTGCTTTTACTGCAAGCGGTACACCACAAGCTGGTTGCGTCCAGGATAAAGGGTTTGCCAGCCAGTGAACTCTCACATTCCAGGCAGGTGAAATGCTGTTTGTGCCAGGTAAGGCCTTCAGTTTGCAGGTAGTCATCAGAAAATATTATCTGTGAAAGTAAACAAGTCCATTTATCATTCCTTTCCTGAATGTCTTCATTATGAAAACATCACACAGTGAGATACAAACACAATGCTATTGAAAAGCCAACAGTATAAAGAGTGTATCCATGCTACTTAGCTTTGCACAGAAAATAAATATTTACACATTCCTATAAAGAACAGAGTTCTGGTCCAACCAAGCTGCAGAAGAAGTTTACATTTATTTCTAAGCATTGTTTGAAAACAAATGCTTGGAAAATACCTTTGGTTAGGAGACTTTTTGAATATACTGGAATATACTTGTGTTCTTTATACATTATGTATCTGAAGCAGGAGTTCCTTAAGTAATTTAAGTTCCAGGAAAACCTCGTCACATATGTATTTTATACCTTCTCCAAATTCTATTTCTTTCTCTTTACAGTAGTCCATGCTCATTACACAGAGTTCCCTTCTTGAAATAGTAGCTACTATACCAGTGTTGGTGAACCTTTTCAGCACCAAGTGCTGAACGGGAGCGCGCACACAGGGGAGCGCACCGGAAACCGGAAGAGCAGCTCCCCGGTGCTCATGCATGCGCTGGAAAGTTGAGCTTCTGGTTTCCAGCATGCATCCTGGTCTTCCAGTTTCTGGAACACAGGTGTATGCCAGGGAGTGCTCTTCCAGTTTCTGGCGCTCCTGTGCATGTGAAGACCCAGAAGAGCAATAGACGATGGCTGGCATGCCCGGAGAGATGGTTTTGGGAGCCACTTCTGGCACACGAGCCATAGGTTCCCCATCATGGTACTATACCATAATTCAGTAAGCTCAGTATGCTATACATTGTTCTTCCTATAGAAACCTATGGAGGAGCTGAAGCTGTTAGTGAGCTTTATAGCATGGGAAAAACAGAGCCAAATTTCTCTGATCATGGTTAACACTAAATGTTATCTAACCCTAACTATCACAGTACAATGGTTAACATGTAAAAAAATTGGCTAGTCTCATGCATATATGCTACAAAGGTGTCAAGAAAGGAAATTATGTCCAAAGGAAAAGGAAACTTCTTATCAGCTGCTATCAGTGGGAAAAAAACAACAATGAACAAACATAGCCAAGGGTTGCTTATTGTATTGAGCAGATATTTGATTGATTTCCAAGATCCTTTCAATTCTACAATGGGTCAATGGGGAAATTAAAAACTGGGATATTAAAATTGTAATATTGTATTGTAATTTTAATTAATACAAATGTATCTTTTTGTAACTAGATTTTTTTAAAAAAAATATTCCCTACAATCTAGCCTGTTGAATTTAGCATTTATTGAGTAATACAAAAGATGTTCCATTTGTTTATTTTTGCTTATTTCCCATATCCCACTTTTCTTCATATAATTCTGGTTCTGAAAATGTACACCCTGATTGTGAGCTCTGGCAAAAATTAAGCTTGGATTCAGGATGGCTGTTCCTTTATCGAAAAGCAGGAATCCTTAGAGGTTTCCAAAGAATGAGAAACCGAGCCCTATTTGCAAGCCTAGATTTTGATAAATGGTTTAAAAAAGAAACACGGAGATGGAAAAACTATAAACTCAGCTGGGACATTTTCTGAAGGATGCATTTATGTGCTAAATAACATTTATGATGACAGATCTGAGAGGTACAAGAATGCTTATTGGAAATATATTGCTGTAAAACATTTAACTGTATATGTACTTAATATCAGGCTCAAGGGACCAATTTGGAAGGAATAAAATATTTATCCCGGGAATGGTTTTAGGAAGATCAATACAAACTAAATAGCCTATGTGCACATATTAGTTTTAAGGGGATGGGGGAGGAGAAAGTAAGCTAATTCTGTCACAAGCTTAGAGCAGTTCTTTTAGAAATAGGATAAGACAAGGAATAGAAGTCAAATGGCATGGAGTTGTCTGTTTGCTACCTCTAACTTTGCTGCAGCTCCAGGGATAGCTTACTTCTGAATGGCAGCAGATTAGAGTTTCTCCACCCTCCCTCCTTGTAAAAATGAATCTTTTTTAAGCTTAAGTTCAAACAAAAATACATGCACTTAACATCATGGTATAAAATAAATATGCAGTGTTCTCTGGAAAATTCACATATAATTAAAAAAAATTCCCAGAATGAACAAAAGATCATCCCATTGATCACCATACATAAAAGCAGTCTGCACATTTTGAATTCCTTTTTGGCAAGTCAACATGGGTCCTGCTTAAAAGGAAAAAAAGCGGAAAGATGTTGGATAAACATCTTGACTCCTTGCAGCTGTTTAGACCATCTCACAATTGGGGTCACAGACACAGACAAGAAAAGAATACCCATTTTCACACTAACCGCACCTCATCACAAGCTGTGCAGCGTGGCCTTATGCTGTCACAGTAATGGCGTCCACACCAGATGGCTCCATTGTTCCAGAAGTAGATCAAGTCAACAAGTGGTTCAGAGCACTTAGAGCACATAAAGCATGTTGGATGCCACTGGTGATCGTAGCCGGCTCGGTCTGCATACACTACCGGAAACTCAGCAGGTAACACCTGCTTGCAGAAGTCACAACACTGGGAAAGAAATCAAAGTCACATAATAATTAATTTCTTTCAATCAGCCTACAACCAAACACACCACCATTTGCTCTTCTCCAGGGATTTCCCAGTGAGGTGTGTGTGTGTGTGTGTGGGTATACCATAAGGTTGCCTAACTAAAAAAAATACCATATATCAGTGGTTCCCAAACTTGGCAACTTTAAGACTTGTGGACTTCAACTCCCAGAATTCTCCAGCCAGCTCTGCTCCCAGAGAATTCTGGGAGTTGAAGTCCACAAGTCTTAAAGTTGCCAAATTTGGGAACCGCTGCCATATATCATTAAAAAATAGCCCAATATAAAAAATGGTGAAGCAAATAGAATAATTGAAAATGAAAATGGAACTTTGCTGAATTAGTCCCATACACTCAGGAAATGTTCTCTTCTAATTAACTTTTAGAGTTGAATACATTAAGACACCCAAAGTGGAACATACACAAGCAAGCCTCAGTATATAAATGTGCTGAATATGTCAGTTTAATATATATATTTGCTTTGTCAAACGTGTATAAGATAATAGATGTAAGTATATACAAGATTATGAATACATGAAATGGATACGAATAAACGGGGTTGTTAGGACAGGGACGGAAGGCATGCCTCTTGCGCTTATGCATGTCCCTTACAAACCTCTTAGGAATGGGGTGAGCTCAACAGTAGACAGGAGGGTTGGGGAAGAATCCACTGAGTCAGGTAATGCATTCCAGGCATTGACCACTTTGTTGCTGAAATCCTATTTTCTGCAATTGACTTTGGTACAGTTTACCTTAAGTTTGTATCTATTGTGTGCTAGTGTATTGTTGTGGTGGAAGCTGAAGTAGTCATTGACAGGTAGAACATTGTAGTAGATAATTTTATGTACTACTCTTAGGTCAGACCGGCGTAGTTCTAAATTGTCTAAGCCCAAAATTTCAAGTCTGGTGGCAAAAGGTATTCTGTTGCGACGAGTGGAGTGGAGGATTCCACTCCACTGCTAATATGTAAACCTGTCATCAGTTGCTAGGCATATTTAGCTTTCAATGGTAATAAAGGTGATCAGCAATAGTACAGACATTGTACTTGAAAATTTTCAATGTTGATATAATCCTCAGCAGGCATGGCTAATGGCAGACGCTGCTCAGAGTGGTAATTCAGCAGCATCTGAAGGGCTATAGATTCTTCCTGTTATACATAGTATATTTTGAGTTATTCCCATAGTAGATGGCAGCATGTTGGCCTGCCCCATGATAACAATGGTCAATGGTCTCTGTTGTTTTTTTGGTTCTTTTTGCCTTTTAGACCCAAATGAAACAAAATAATCCAGTGAGATGAACTTTAGTCATGCATTCTGTTATGCATTGCAAAAACATATGCTTCTGATGTTCAAATGAAAATGAATTTCCTAATTAAAAATAAAATAGTCGTGAAATCATCTCTGTTAATATTGGATTTAGCAATAAAGAAATATAAATGGATGGCTACTTTGGGGCAGCATAATGAATGGTATTAAAACATACAGTAACTATAGAAAAAGCCTGAGAAAAACCTGGCAGTTAGCAAGAAGTTCACATTTCTTCCAATACCAGAAGCAACAATAATTTTACTCTATTGGCGTCCTATACGTAGATTTAGGATTTTTGTTAAACACAGTAAACCATACATGCCAGATACTAAGCGAAGTGAGCCACATACCAATTTCTTACATAAATAAATATATAGATCCATATACACATAGGCATGCATATTTCCTTGTACAAATTGTAAAAGATCTGCTGTTCTATCAAAATATGATTCATGACACTGTCAAATTTCTTTAAAAACAACAACACCCTATTTATTACTAAGAGTTCCACCTTTCTTCCTATTAAATGATTCAAAATTATTTACCTGTATTGAATCACATGGAAATGAAAGATTATGTGGATTTATTTCTTTTTGGACAGGGCTTATACAATGCACCACAGTTTTACTTCATATGTGCATTTTGCAGGCACTTTGTCTTGATCATCTATAACTCCTCTATGACAGCCTAGAGATGCATTTGAAGTTCAGTGCCCCAATTTTCTCTGCAGTTTCTTAACTTTAAAATGTGTTGACTTCAACTCCCAGACTTCCCTAGCCAGCCATGGTGGGGGATTCTGGGAGTTCAAAAATGAACCATGAACCTTGAGTTGAAGTCCACAAGTCTTTAAAGTTGACAAGTTTGAGAAACCCTGAGCTACAGGGTGATTTTCTTACCAAGGCCATCTTTCAGCACAGATACATCTTTGGGAGCAACACAACCATAGTTTACAATAGTTATGGCAGGCAAATTTAGCGGCAGCACCTCATAGCTCTTCCATTTTCTTTCTCCTACTCCTTTTCTCATCTTCTCCATTCTGACATTGCCTTCTCATGCTTGCCTCTGCTCTAATGTCTGAATGGACTGGTTGAAGCAGCTTTTGGGAACAGCTGCATGAAATCAGACCAAGGACCACAAATTGCCCACTCCTTGTCCACTCACATTTTTTACCTAGGCCCAATCTAAACTTCCCAAAAAGCCTCAAGAAAGATCACATATTTTAAACCTTTTCATACAATTAAACACTTTTGCTAAAGAAGAAGGGGCTACATCAGATATTGTGAAGGACAAATACTTCCTTCCTATGCAAAAAAATCAAGTCAAAGTAAGCTTGGATCAAAATTGTATAGGAAAGCTGTACTGTTCTCTCCACATGCCAACCCCTTAGTCAGTACTGACAAGTCTTTCACTTTGTTTCAGGGGAAATAAAAATATTTTCCTCAGAAAAACCTTCTGCCCACAACATTTTTTTTTCATAGGAAGTTAAACTTGGCCCATGATGGAATGTCTCGGTCAATTTGTTGTTCTTTTTGTTGTTAAAGCCCAGAGTAAATTTCTCCTGGAAAATATCAGGGTGGCCAATAAACGCCTTTCCTTTACACCATTAGAAGCCTGCAATCCACAGCAAGGCTTCTAGTAATGATTTGTATCATTACTACTTCAGAAAGAAAAACTTTAAAATAAATTAGAAAGATTTATCCAGTCAGTGAGCAGATGGTGACAAGAGATATAAAAGTTATTTGGGCATTTTATCTCCTTGCAGTGTTAAATCAAGATCCACATTCCAAGAAAATTAATGGAGTCATGTAGAGGCTTATGGTCCCAGACTCCATGTGCTCACCTCTGAGCTTTATCCCCAGAGTCCAACTAATATTTTCCACTAAATTCTAATGCTGAATACAAGAAAAGGGGAAAGTACAATAACAGAACAATCAGAAAAAAGAAAGAGACAGAGAGAGGGAGGGAGGGAGGAAGGAAGGAAGGAAGGCAGGAAGACAAACAATATTATAGACACAAAGCAATTTAAATTTGGAGCACATAACTTCAGGTCATAATTATTAAAAAGTAGGCAATTTCTGGAGATCCCTTCAATTACCTTTTTGTCACCTTAGATTGGAAATACATGAACGTTGGTACTGTAAGTTATCAGATAGGCATAACCTGATTGACTAAGAAATACTTCAAAGCTTCCATTTTAAAAAGTATGGAAGACTATCATTTTTTTTAAAGAGACACATAGAGAAGTACAACCTATGATTTCAAGACCTGGAATTAGGATTTGTATTTACTTTGTAATGCCAGGAAAACTTAAGACATTGTGGTTAAGCAAGTGCTGACATTTTTACAGTTACTTTTTACTGCATGGCTGCTGGCTTCAAAAATGCACTGGAGTAGAAAGCAACACCAGTTAGTTCCTTAGTACTGAATATACTGTTTATTCAAGACAATAATGATTAAACTTTCATGTTTTTGCCAAATAACTGAATTAAGATAGTTTAATGTCCAACTGATTTATAGTGATTTAAGGTTCCAGGCATACCCCACAATGCACTCTACATGGAAACTGTTAGTCACCTTGAAGCCTTAAAATGGCCTGGGGCCAGGTTATTTGAAGGAGCATCTTTTTCAAGTTATATCTACCAGACCCACCAGAGGTATGTTATTAGTTCCCTCTCTTAAGGAGGTCCCTCTGATAGGACCAAGAAGGACCTTCTCCATAATGACTCCCTCCCTGAGGAACATCACACCTGTGGAAATAAGATTGGACCCCATTTTAAGCTCTTTCGAAACTCTGAAAATATACTATAGTTTTGCCAATGGACCTGAGGATCCCAGGGTGATATGGAGGCAAGTGATTGCTTTGATTGTTATCCAGAAGATGGGAATTTATTGGGGTTTGTATTGGGATTTTATTCTTGTACGTTGCTTGGAGTCACTTTGACTTAGATGGCTATATACATTTAATAAACAAACAAACAAACAAACAAACAAACAAACAAACAAACACACAATCCCAAGTAGTCCAGATTATGTTCAGGGGCTGTCTCCTCTTATATCAGCTTCCCTGCTCCCTAAGAATTGACGGAAAATCCTTCTCTTGGGCTCATCGTGTGTTTAGCAGAAGAGAAAGAGCATTTTAGTGTCCCCACTTGGAATGGCCTTCTCAGTGTTGGCATTCAAAGCTGAACCTCTCTGAAGTAGGAGGCCACGTTTATACCATCTCAATCACTTTTCTGCCAATGAGTGACTTTCCTCCATAGGCAGCACCACTGTTAGAAAATACAAATATGCTGCTTCTGACTGCTTTATCATTTGCATAAGGAATTTTTTGCATTGGTGTATTTTTTGTTTGTTTTGGTCTTTTACACATTTCAAAATTTGGGTATTATTTTAAATACTGGAAAGCAGCCCCGAGTAATCCTTAAAGCATTTGACAGACAGAATATAAATCTTTTTAAGTATGCCTGGAATGTATGTATGTATGTACAAATAAATAAACAGCCTTAATATATAGCTTAGAAGCAAGCTTTTACCTCAACTTATGCTCAGTTATTGGAAATGTAGAGGAGATTGGCAAACAACTATCAAGTCCAGACTTGTAGGCTAGACTGGGGAGTTGAAAAAACATCTTGGAACAAGAATAGCTAAATGCTTTTGTATTGCTGCCAAGAAAGTTACACTAATAAAGTAATCAAGAGTTGAGCTCAAATTGAAGGAGGCTTTACTTTTATCATCCACATTATTGTATTGGAGCAAAACAGAAAGAGTTGCTTGGCCAAACTAGAAAACTAAGAATTTGGGGTTGCTTAAAATTGAAGCATTAGTAGGATACCATCCCTCTTTTGGAAAGCCTATCTGTTTTGCTCCTCCAGCAACAATAATTATTTGTTTTTTTAATACAGTATATAACCTATAGATTTTGACTAGGAACCACTCAGAGTTGGTTCTAAGATGGGTGGCTATGAAAATGTTTTAAACGAATGAATTAGAGATTCACCTCTTACTTCAAGCGTTACCCTTGAAATTCCTCATCTATCAGAAAAAATGAGACACTGTGCAGAATTTATGCGGTGTCCTGCTCTGGGGTTAAAATCCAGAAGATAGCATGGACTTTATTTTTGGAATTTAAAGCCCATTTCATCAAAAACAAGAACTATGCTGTCTGTAGCTTTAGACAGTAACTGTACAGCAATAACAGAACTTTGTGCTATAAAATTTTGGCACCTTTCACAAAATTCCAACATTGTTCTGATAGATAAAGAGAAGTATAAACAAGTTTAAGAAAATAATGGAAAATTTAATACTGTGATGTTTTCTACTAAGAATCTCAAAAGATTTAAATAATTACAAAAATATAAGAATCCTTGTGCTGGAAATTATGAATCAGAATATACTTTGATAAAGTAAGGAAGATGAAATGAATGTCAATAAAAATACATGCAGCCTTGAAAGTCTAAATGAATGCATGAGACAAGTCTCAAAATGCTTAATGTTGTTTTATTGGAATGCAAAAACCCTTCATGGAAGGATTTAGTTGTATAATTATTTTTAAAATGAAGTTAGGCTTTTCACTGGTGTTTGCAGAATAGTAAGTAAAGTTTTAAATCTCCTAGAAAGTAAACACCACAACACATATTTACTTGAGGGATGATCTTGTAGTCAAAATTATTTCATTATGCCATGATGGTATTCACAAACACCTTTAATAAGAGCCTCTGACACAAGTAAGTTTTTATTTCCTGGGATGACACAGCCTTGCTTAGACTGAGCTGCTGCTATAACAACAATTATGTAGACCAAGAAAAATATGTTTCTCCAAACCAACAAACAAGTTAGCAAAAACATCTCTTTGTGCTCTGGAGAAGCAATGCCAACACCTATGCAGCAGATTACAATAACGACTTTTCTATTAGTCTCTCTGCTTTTAAATTGTGTTGGGAGAATTTTGGGAGATGAAGTCCACATATCTTAAAGTTGCTTAGGTTGAAGCACTGATTTAAAGGACAAGCAAAAAAGAATCCTCTTATAAGCTGCTGTTTTTGGAACTGGCTATTTTGAAAGTATGGTAGTAGCTAACTTATACAGGTTGCCAGTTATAATTTTAACACCAACACTTTGAAGATTTAAAAGCAGTTAAGATGATCCCTGTATGATTTTCATCTACCAAAGTGCTTTAGGGCGATAATCTATCTATCTATCTATCTATCTATCTATCTATCTATCTATCTATCTATCTATCTATCTATCTATCTATCTATCTATCTATCTATCTATCTATCTATCTATCTATCTATCTATCTATCTATCTATCTATCTATCTATCTATCTATCATTGTTTCTCTCTCTCTCTCTCTTTCCCTCCCTCCCTTTCTTTCTATCTTTCTATCTATCATGCAACCATACGGCTGCCCAAAATGTGACAATCATAAAATAGCAATATAAAACATCTACTGTATGATCAAAAACATAAATATTAGCATTAAAAGCAAAATGGTATTCAGCAGGTTCTGACCAGTTCTGGAGAACCAGTAGCATAAATTTTGAGTAGTTTGGAGAATCGGTAAATACCACTTCTGACTGGCCCCGCCCCCATCTATTCTCTACCTCCTGAGTCCCAGCTGATCTGGAGGAAATGGGGATTTTACAGTATCTTTCCCCTGCCACGCTCACCAAGCCATGCCACACTCACCAAGCCATGTCCACAGAACTGGTAGTAAAAAAATTTGAATCCCACCACTGATTAGAAGGCTAAGAGAAAGCATTAGATATTATGAACAATGGAGACTCATCATCATCTCACCATACCCTTACATTTTGAGTGAGTACAGGAAGTTTAACGGTGACGAGGCCAATCTCACCCTGGAGGAGGGGGGGATTATGTTCCACAGGGTGGGTTCAGGGCAGAAAAGGACCCCCAACATTCCTTTTCTGCCAAACGTGAGTAGGAAGAGGCAGTCTTCCAAATAACTTGGCTCCATGCCAAGAAGGGAATGTCTTTCCAAGGCAGACCTCTATATTATTTTTGCTTTGTTTATTTCAGCACCACTTCTGGCAGTCACTTCATGTCTAATACTTCTGCTCCTGGATTTTTACCATTTGTATTGGCAGCATGATTGCCTTAATTGTTCATGACTATTATGTTTGTGAACTAATTATTAGGCTTAAACTTTGGGTGCAATTACATGTGTCTAAAAGAATTTGGTAGCAGCTTTGTAGCATACCTGACTCCATACACCTTCCATATTCCCTAAAGCTATTCGCAGTCTTTTCATCTTTCCCTGTTCATCTTTCATTCGATTGAGAGACGCTTCAATCAAATAAGATTTGATAGTATTTTGTGTATTTAACATTTGAATATCCACGTTACATTCATTCATTATATACTTTTTTTTAAAAAAAACCATGCATTTCCCCCCAATCTGAAACACTGTGTTGGGGACTTACCAAGTCCTGCCCTTTTGATACATGGCCCAATGTGCCATTGGTTGAAGCTGCTTCCTTACTTGCTGGAGTGTTTTTATCAGATGACTTTCCTTCCTCTTTGGTGACTCCCCCTTGACCCAGCAGCGCAACTTCTCCAACTCCGAGAACATTGTCTTTATATTGTTTTATAAACTCTTCCATCAGCTTGATTTCATTCTCCGAAAGCCCCCGGCATTGGGAAGGGTCCTGATCATATAGAGGAAGTTGTCTCATCAACCTTCTACGACGGTAATAAGCACCTTCTGTGCCAGCTACAGGCTGCATTTCCTTTGAAATCAAACTCATATACTGGGTCGCCTAGAGAAATTGGGAGAAACACAAATTCAGCATAAAGAGGCACACAGTCACAGCCTTGAAAAAGCACAGCAAGTCTTCACCCACTCAAGTTGAGGGCAAAAGCTGTGGTTTGAGCCATCATTTTCTGTTCAGCAGCTCAACTACGTGGGGTTTCTTCCCTGCTGTCCAACCACAGGACATTACCCTAACAATAAGTACTCTGTTCATGCTTATTCAGAACAGAAACAATATCAGGATTGTTTTTTTTTTAATGAACTCAACCGTGTTAACTATGCAGTTGATACTTTCAGCATAAATATTCTAATATCTACCTTATACATAATAAAACATGGAACAACAGTACAGTACAGGTAGCCCTTGATTTAGGACCACAATTGGTCCTAAATTGAGCCTGAAATTTTCATTGCTAAGTAGGACAGTTAAGAAGTGAATTTTGCTCCATTTTATAACTTTTTTTTGCCACAGTTGCTAGATGAATCACTGCAGTTATTAAGTTAGCATCACAGTTGTTAAGTGAATCCGGCTTCTCCACTGACTTCGGTTGTCAGAAGATCACCTACGGTGACCCTGGGACATTGCAACTGTCATATGAATATTACATATTGAGTCTTAGTATTCGGGAAAGTGAAGATAAAGGAAGGCTTGGCATATCCTTGGTTACCTCATCACACGGAACCAAATACTTTGATACAGGATCATGGTAGGGAAATTTGAATAAGATCTTTCCTCTTTTCACTAAAGCAGAGATGGAATCATGGAATGAGTTGGATTCAAATGCAGGCACCACTGAACTTGGGAAACCAATTATGGCTACCCAGAAAGCTTAAGCTAAATGCTTCCATGAGGATGATTGTTATATTTATAATCGGGGTGGGCTTCAAAAATTTCAGCAACACGTTATTTGCCCGGTTTCTGGGTGGGCGTTGCCATGGTGGGTGTGGCCTACTCGGACTCCTGCGCTTTTAAGTATTCAGGCACTGAGGAGAGGGTTCTTTCAACAGGCTTTATTATTTTACAGAACACTTCAGAACGCGAAGAAGAACAGAACAGCACCTGCCTGACAGCTATTTATACTGACAGCTGTCAGGTAGGGAACCAATCGGATGGCGGCATTTCTCCCACCAGCCGGCAGCCGCACCAGAGCCAATCGGATCTTCTTCCGGCTCTGACTACGGCTGTCGGCTGCGTCCGGCTGGACGCAACATGCACCATGGCGGGGTGGTGATGTTTCACCTTCCTTAGGCTTGGGAGGCTTTTCTCAAGCCTCTGGGAGGGCGAAAACTGCCTCCCCTGGGCTCTGAAAGAACTTCTGGGAGGCCTGTTTTTCACTGGCCCCAAGTCTCCACACGGGCTCTGCACTTACCTCACATCCAAAACGGGATGTGTGGAGACTCTGGGAGGGGGGGGGGGCAGCCAGGGGTTGGATTTGGAGGTTCTCTGAACCAGCCATAACGTTAGCTACTGGTTCTCCCGAACCCAGGCGAACCTGTAGCAGCCCACCCCTGTTTATAATTAAATTCAAATATTTAAAATGGTAATAAGCTTTTTAGTGGCTGTTTACCAAAAACAACCAAAGCCTGCATTTGTGATATAGTTGCATGTGTGATATTTTTCTGGAACAGAATAGTAACATGGACCGCAATCACTTAAGGTACTTCCCTTGCTATTCTCCATCTGAAGGTAACATACCATTCTCTTGCCAATTGTTGAAAATGCAAATAGTTTGGCTCTGCCTTGTTTGTCTCAATTTGCACAACATTCTAGAAACACAACACATTTTTGAAAGCCCAAGCACTACAAAAATTGCAGGGGGGGGGGGGAATCAGTAAAAATCTCAGTCTCTTTTACTTTTTTTGGAAATCTCTGGTGTCTAGCAAATATTAATTATGAGCCTGGGGACATGCTTCCTATTTATGATAGATTACTTTCAAGTGGTTGCCAACATTTAGTTGGCTAAAAGCCATTAAAAAGCAAGCTTGCTGTAATAGTTAATCACCAGCTGCTATGCCTTATAAATTCCCTGTGGTGCACAAATAATACTGGTGAGATATTAATGGATCTCACTTAATACTTAAGGCAAAACAGAAACAGTATCGGGTTGTATAGTGTCTAAAATACTTCTTGTTCTGCCTTCTACAATGGGCAGGATAGAAAAAGAGCCAATATATACCAACAGCCTCCCTTGAAGTCTAATAATTCTGGGAAATGAAGTCCCAGCACATCTAAAGAGGGCTAAGTTAGAAAAGGCTGTTTTCACCAGCACAACATCCTTTTTTAATGCAAATTAATGGAAAAACCTGAAGTGGAGGATGGTTACCAAAAATATAGACTGCACCTCACTACAGAGAGGTGAGGGAAAAATTCAAGCATTCAGTCAAATGCTACAAGAAAAAAGGATAACATTAATATTTTATTTGGATACTCTTTTTCTATCATAACAAGAACAGTTTATCAGTAAACTTGATTCATTTAGTTGGTTATTTATATTGCCACCCATCTTATCTTAAGTGATTTTGGGTGGCTTACATAATTAAAACAACAATTAGGAATAAAGCAGGGTAAATCACATTTAAACCAATTAAAGCGGTTAATTAAAACAATAAATTACTAACAATGCAACCAACCAGCAGGCTTGACACCATTACTGGATCTCCAAGTATTAAGAGACTTCCTGAGGGCCAGCAACATTTAGACTTAGAATAACAGAATTGGAAGAGACTTTGGAGATCTTCTAGTCCAACTCCCTGCTTAGGCAGAAAACCTTACATCACTTCAAACAAATGAGTACCCAACATCTTCTTAAAAACTTCCAGGGTTGCAGCATTCACAACTTCTGGAGGCAAGTTGTTCCACTGATTAATAGTTCTAACTGTCAGGAAATTTCTCCTTAGTTGCTTCTCTCCTTGATTAGTTTCCACCCATTGCTTCTTGTCCTGTCTACAGGTGCTTTGGAGAATAGTTTGACTCCCTCTTTTTTATGGCATCCCTTGAGATGTTGGAACACTGCTATCATGTCTCCTCTAGTCCTTCTTTTCATTACACTAGACATACCCAGTTCCTGCAACCATTAATTTAGATTACCATATTTTTCGGAGTATAAGACGCTCCGAAAGACGCTCCTAGCTTTTGGGGAGAACAATGATCCATGGTGGTCATGAACTCCCAAGTAGCTTTAGACTAACAGAAACCAGACTGAAGTCTGCTAGAACCATAAGCCTGAGAAACTCTATTGGCAACCCAGAAGTTGCATCAAGGAGCTCAGTCAGAGAAGTCACTAGATGCAGGAGGGAGGCTACCAGGACCAATCTCAACTGATCCCTAGAGTCCAGCTTAATAAACTGTGCCTCACATCTGGTGACTTGTGGAATTTCTCTTGAGAACCATTAGAGATTCCCAGATGGTAACCCTACTGCTAATCTGGAATCTTGATTGATGCCACACTTGAAACCCAGCTGGATACATTTATAAGAGGAGAACATCCCCTTCTGAACCCAGTGATACATGCCAAGTCAGCCCTCATCTGTGATGAAATTACAGATGAGAGAAGCCTTATTATAGTGTGACCTGGCATTCGGTAGCAACAATTGAATGACCCTGCAGATTAATTCACAGAGATAACAGGGTGATTAATTCTAAATTAACATTTAGGAGAAGCTGTTGTTGGCACAGCTGATGGATCAGGTTTGAAAAAACCCGAGGACATTTCTGTTTTTACAGTGAAAATTCTTTAGAGGCAGCCAGTTGGCCAACCAGTGTTTTTAGAAGAAAGGCTTCCAGCTGTATTAATTCAATTTATTTCCATCTTGGTCAGCAAATTGTCAATGAACTGTAGAAAGATTTTTAATATATACTTGCCTGAGGTTTCACTATATGTGAAGTTCAAGCCTTTAAACCAGAGATCTGCTGCCCAAATATCAGTACAATAGGCAAAGTGTATAGCTGCATCAACAAAAATAATTGTGGAAGGGTTCAATATGGATAAGAAAGCAATTTTTGTTCACTATGCCTGGTAAGAGTTAATAGGCAGCCAGATGGATTTCAATGTAGAAAACTTGAATCTACCCAGCTTAGAATAGGGGTGGGCAATTAATTTTCTTAAGGGGCCATGTGAAAAACTGGAACTGTTGTAGAAAGCTGAACCAATATAACCTGATTTGATGTCCTCAAACTCTGTGACCTCAACTCCAGGAGAGGGGCAAACACTGCAGGTGCAGAAAAACACCTTTTCTCATCCCCTTCTTGCAGCCACTGGTGACTGAAGGAGCGTACAGCAACCGTGCAGAGGTGAGTCTAATTTATCTTCTTCTCTTGCCCCTGGGGTGAGCTTATTTGCATTGGATTTCCGATTTCCAATTAGCCAAACACGTAGGGCCAAAGGGTCACATATGGCCAGGTCTTGCTTAGAGAGAAGTTAAGGCATCAGGCTGGAAACAAGGAGAATGTGAATGTCTATGGAGATTCTCAGTCATCCATGATCATGGTTGTCCCAAAGGTTCTTTTTCAAGAGGCAATTGGAGTTTCCGGTTTTTCTTTGAAGACATTTTGCTTCTCATGCAAGAACACCTTCAGCTCTGACTGGATGGTGGGGAATGGAAGGATTTATATGTACACCAGCTGTCTGCAAGGAATATAAATCCTTCCATTCCCCACCATCTACCGATAGTCAGAGTTGAAGATGAGAAGCGAAATGTCTTCAAAGAAAAACCAGAAACTCCAGTTTCCTCTTGAAAAAGCAACTTTGGGACAAGAAGACTGTGAGTTCTAGTCCTTAGGTATAAAACCAACTGGGTGACTTTGAGACAATCGCTCGCTCTCTCGGCCCTAAAGGATGGAAGCAATGGGAAGCCAATTCCCAACAATATTGCTAAGGAAATTGCAGAAACTGGTCCAGGCAGTCATCGGGAATCAACACTGAATGGAAGGGGCCACACACAGAGACAATAGCTTAAAGCATGCCTGGAGGCCTCTGGTAAGAAATACTTGTTCAGAGTAGGAGCACAGGGAGCACTTTCAGGACCACAGCCAGCATGGAGATGAAAGAAAGCCAAATTTGGAAGATTCCCTCCCCTCTCCCCCACCAGTTGTGGTGTCTGACCTTGATGCTGACAATAAAATTGATGGACAAGTCCCTGTTTGGCACAGCATCTATCACAAGCTCAGAAGATACACTTTTTCTGACATGCTGCAGAGATTATATCCAAGAAAGTACCAGCGTGCCATTCACTGCCTGCATGATGCACATAGTTGTGTATCTTAGTTGAGGCATGCTATTCAGCTTTAAAACAATATTGTAATGCAAACACCACAACTTTTAGAGTTTTTGATACAATGTTTAAAAAATGTTCTCATGCAGCTCAGTACTACCTGTGCATAAACACTGAGTGGTTCTTCTAGCAGTTTCAACTACAATATTTTTTGGGTTCTGCCTGGAATTGTATGAAACAAAACTTTTGAAGTTTAGTATGAAAAGGACATGCCTGACTCCACTATAATTCTCCTATAAATAAAGGCTCTAGTGTAAAAAAAATACTATTTAGTAGTATTTAGTTTAAGAATTAGATCTAGTTTAAGAATTTCGAAATTTCTAAGAAACAGCATACTGTATTTTTCAGAGTATAAGATGCACTCCCTCCAAAAGGCTGAAAATTTGGGTGTGTCTCATAATCCGAATGTAGCTTTTTTGAAGCTTTTTTCAACCCTAATGAGGCGCTAACCAGTGAAACAATCCTTCCTTACTTTGCCTGCTTTTCTCATTGCTGCTTCCTCCAACGATCAGCTGTGCTTTAGAAGCTGTTTTTTTATCTCCAACCAGTGGATAAAAAGTGCCCGCACGCTCAAAACCAGAAAACCTATGTGCTGAAGCTGACCAGACTAAGGACGCTAGCCAGATGAATACCTGATAGGCAGGATTTCCCCCCCCTATTTTCCTCCACAAAACTGCATCTTATACTCTGAAAAATACGGTATATATTTAGACTGGGTTCACAGAAAATATAAACCATGATGACTTATTTTCAGCTTAGCAAGGTTTGCAAGACCAGCCATGATACTTTATAAACAATGATTCAGACTCAGCAGGCTCTGTACATCAGTTACATGCTAGAGCTTAGTGTGATAGTGTGATAGTGATCATCGGTAGCAACTTTTCAGTTTTTGTTTAATCAGAAGATTATAATCATGAAAAGTTATTTTTAATGAATATTTGACCCTTACTAGCTCTGTAGCTTTATATTGTGTACTACAGCAAGATAGAAAGGTGACTGCCTGTTAGCTAGCATGGTTAGCATCACTCACGGCGATGTTGGGTGCTGTAGTTTAGCAACATCTGGATATTTTCACCCCTGCCCTACTGTTTTGGGAGATGTGGTGAAGTTCACTGAGGTTGGTAGCTTCATAGGAACTGTGCTGATGCAAGTGGGACAATATCCCAGAATATTCCAGAATAATTAGAAAGTAGTCAAGTCAACTTGGATAAAATCTCTTCAGTTTTCCCTAAACTAGGAAGACCACAAATAACTGATCACATTTGTTTTAGCTGTTAATTGCATCAGTAGGAAAGTTTTAAACAGATGTTGGTGCATCAAACATACCATTCCTGAATGAAACTCACTACAACAAATTATAGTCTAGCCATTTTAGTTGGGTGAAACAGTGGGTCTTTCACCAGCACGCAAGCAAACACACATGAATATCCACACACCATTTCCATTGAAGATCTACCTTCCCATCAAATTCCAACACTGACGAATACAAATAACTCTTAGCAGGTCCATCATGCCGTTTCCTACTTTTAGCAATGAGAAATGAGGAATCAACACTCACTGGGATAATAAATACTTTATCTGTTTCCTTCAGTAGAGAAAGGAGTCAACATGCCAAACAAAATATTTAGTCTTTCTTGTCAATATTTAGTCAAACTTAATATTCTGTAATCCATATTGGATAGTGAATGTCTGTTTTCTGACGATTGAAAAATGTAATAAACACATTTTAATTGGATTAGCTCAGTCTCATAAACATGGTTCACTAAAATGCTGTTTGGGAAGTTTATTCATGTAAGATTTCTATGTAACCAATTGTTAAATAGGCTAGGCCAGAATTTTTCACACTTTTTTCAAGCCATGGAATCTTTTAGTGAAAAGAAAAAAAATTCCTGAATCACCTCACATCAAGAAACAAAATTTTTGCAATTGAAAATTGGAAAGGTTCGAGCAAATGTTTTAAACGTTTGCCCTACATTTCTCACAGAATCCCGTCAAGTTCTTGCAGTACTCAGAATTCCATGAAACGATTTGAAAAGCCCTGGGCTATATGACAAAAACAACATATTATTATAACTCCTAAGACCAATTATTTGATCCAAGTACAGTAGCTACAACTTGGAAGATGGATGTGATGTCTGTTGATTTTTATACTAAGTTGCCTCGCACTTGAATCCTACTGAAAATATGGAACATAAAACATATTTTTCCTCTTAAATGTTGGCTTCCTCATGCATGAACAAACAGTTCTCTCTTTATTTTATTGAACATATTTTTTGTTCAGCTACTCTTGGAATATCAATTACTTGACTTGTAACACAGTTCATACAGAAACCTTACAGTTTATCTACTCCTGTCGCTTTCATTTTGGCTGTACAATATATTACAGATCTTGTACAGATATTTATTTCCAAGTATTATACTTGCAAATATATTTGCAAATGTATTCTAACACTGATTTATTACCTTTAAATCTATCTGCTCTAGGCTGAATTCCTACACAGATTTAGTTGGCTTTGTGCTCCATAAAATATAGGGCTTACTTTTGAATATACACATCTTGCACTGCTTTGTTAGATACTCAAACTCAGAGCTACTTTACAGGCCATAACATGATTCTATGCCAAAAATAAATTTCTATGCAATACTAATTCAAATTAAGGGACAGCCATTACACAACAACTTTCACTAAAAAAATTATAGGAAAGAATGACAAAAAAGGCAAAAAGTAAGTACTTTTCAGTACTTACCTGAAAAGTAAACTATTTTGTTTTGTTTGTTTTAATGTCCGTGTCATTTAGACCAGAGTTCTCCAATCTTTCTTGTTTGGTGGCCCGGAGTGGGGGAATGGTGGAAAGAGGGCATTTTGTGGAAGGGGCAGGTTCATGTGCACGAGTGGTGCCACAAGTGCCTGCAATGAGGCTCATGCGAGTGGGGCCATGACCGCTCACAAAGACGATTGCACAAGTGGGGTCACAATCGCCGAGTCTTGCACAAGTGGGATTGAAAGCACCCGCAATGAAGCTTCAACGAGTGGGGCAGCGACTGCCCATAATGCTCATGGTGACGTGAGTTGAGTCCACAAGCACCCATGAGGCTCGTGCGATTGGGACTGCAAACAACCACAATTTCCTGCAATGCTTGCACAAGTGGAGCCGTATGGGACGGGCATGCACTGGCCAGTCATTCACATAGCCCAGTGGTAATTAGGCCATGACTCAGTAGTGGGCTGCATTCCTGATTTAGACAGTAATTTTCTAAATACAACATTTGTTTCCAAATGCCTGTTTATTTTATGTTTACATTCTCAATACTGCCTTCCTTAGACATACATTAATTATTACCTAGGACAATCTTTCCCATCCTCGTGCTTTCCAGATGTTGGACTATATTCTCATATTTCTTAGCCAGAATATCTATGAGACAGAATTTATAAGAGTCATGGTCCAACACATCTGGAAAATACTCCGCAGAAGGCAGCTTCTCCCTTAGTCACTAAAAAGGGATTTCCAGTAAATTGACTTATGATATGGAACGGAATACTTGTCCTTTTAAGTTCCTGTTTGAAAGACAAAGAGCTTCCCCAGCTTGATTGTCTTCAAATGAGTCAGATGTTAATGCCCAAGGTCCCAAGCCATGAATTAAAGTCCAAAATAACTGAAAGACACCAGGTTGAGAATACCGGGAAAAAGAGTATTCTCCATTTTTCATTGTCATGAATTGCCATGAATAAAAATGTTATTTCTTGCTCTGTTAAGAATCAACACTACTTGTGTGCTTCTTTCTTATGAAATATTGTCGATAGCTATTGTAGTTCAATAAAGTCTTGAGACTAAAAAGTTTCATCAATGAATATAACTGCGATGTTACTTGATTGTTCGCTCACATGAGATTCGTAACATAAAAACTAACCTCCCCCCAAATAACTCTATTCAACAATTTACCTATTATAAGGGCAGAAAGATATGAGAACAATGTTTATAATAAACAATATTCTCACAAAATGCTGATGCAGGGAAATGCATTCTAGAGACACAGAAACATTATGGAAGTGTTCTGACTTAGGCTTCCTGAGACAGTGAAAAGCACACTGTTAGACCCCAAACCCTCTATTTATTTCAACAGCTGTGAATTAAGTTCATTCACAGCCAGTAATAAGTCACAAATAGTTTGTAAAGAGTCCGACAGAAGTCTGCTACAGTCTATAAGGCTGATAAGCACCCACCTTTATCTCCCTTGAAACGCTGCCAAAGACCTAATTGCCAATTAGCTTTGCAAGGTCATAGTGAGCACAGATTCAAAACAGAGCTTCAGAGTTTAAACCAACCAGAACAAAGTTGCTTCCTGCAAAGGCTCACATGCCTTTGCTCCTCCTTTATGTCTTATGGGAGGAGCCAATTATCTCCAAGCCTTATTCCCGAGTCACCCCTTTTGTCTTAACTGCTCTTGGCTTCTGGCAGCTCTGCGCATGCGCACACTGGGAACAGGCTCCCCCTGTTCTTCTGCCTCGCTGATGTCAGACTCTGGTGGCTCCAGAGGCAGCACATGACTCCCAGATGGCCCTGGCCCCCTCTCTGCCTCTGACACAGAGTCTTCATACGAGTGTTCTCCAGACTCCAGGACTGGCCCATGTTCCTCCCCAACCTCCTTACTGTCTGACTCTGCTGCTAGCTCTGCAGGCTGCTGGCGGATCACAACAAGAAGTCTTTAAAAAGCCATTTCAATAGCTACTGGGAATACTCTGTTCCAAGTGGACAGAAATCTGGGGGATTGAATTTAGGCTTGGTAATGAAGAATAAAAACTAAGGAGTTCAGGCTTTGTTAGTAAATGGATAGGAGAACACCGAGAAATATAAAGGCAGCAACCTACAGGATTTTGGGAAAAAAAATTGCTTGCTACCAGAAAGAAGGAAGGGAACGAAGCAGTAATCGAAAACAGATCTGTAATGCTGCTTTAGCACACTGTAGTAGCCAATGTAGCATTTTAAAAAGTGATGGTTCCAATAGTACGTATAGATCAGTTTCCAAATAATTCTAAACTCTCTATTTTAATTCCAAAAGGAAGCCTTGTTGCTAAATGTTATGATCCTCATTAATGTAAACAGATTAGCTTTTGTGCTGGACATCAACTTTTTGCTTTTTAATTTCATTCTGAATCAGACACAAGGTCTTACCATTTTTTAGGAAACAGATATAATCAGATCTGAAGATGCACACCAGAATTATGCCAGTCAATATTCCAAGTAGATAACAAAAGCTGAAGTCTTACACTAAATTTCCTGGTTATCTCCAATTGTATCACCACTACTCTATTTAAATCGGATGCCCACAAATAAATATACGGACATTTAAGAACATTACTTCCAGGTACAAAGAACTGTTTTCTGTTGCTTTGTATCAACATTGTACACATACTGTAGTTTCATGACCTGTGCTGTGAAAAAGACAAGATCAATAGTATTAACTAGGTAGCAGGACAGTTACGAATGTTCTATTGTTGAATGACTTAATATCCATACATAGCAATAGCAATAGCAGTAGACTTATATACCGCTTCATAGGCCTTTCAGGCCTCTCTAAGCGGTTTACAGAGAGTCAGCATATTGCCCCCAACAATCTGGGTCCTCTATTTCATGTAGCACAGAGCCCCTGAATTATATTACTTTAATCTTGGACCAATTTCACAATGCAATCCCATCTCCCCCTCCCTGCCCTCGAGTGTAGTGGAAAGGATGAGGATATGCTACCAGAGGCTGACAGGTATCTCAAGAATCCCAGTTTCATTCCTTTCAAGTGACAATGAACAGGCAGAGTTGAGATGAACTGTAATTTTATAAGGTCATCCAAAGCAACTCTAGAATAACCTTTCTTATATAAGGTGTTGTTCAGTGATCACCATCTCTGTACATTGATACTACGGCCCCTTGACATTACCCATGTAAGAAAACTGGTCATGGATAAGTATTGTGTGCCCTGACCTCAAACTGACGTATGAACAAATTACATGAGGGAAGAGCAGTGATTAAAAACTTAGGTCTAAAGAAGTTTATAAAACTCCACCCTATATTAACTTCCAAATTTTAAAAGCAACGAAACAGAAGATGTATGATTTTTACCATTGTGTGACTTAACATAAAATGATAAATTTAATCATCAGATGGAACTGTTTTTCTTAAAGTCATTTTAATGATTAATGAAGAAAGTCAAAAAGGAAGGTAATGCTTTCAATAAATGGCAGAACAATCTAATAGACACAGAAACTATGATAAATGTGCAATCACGTATTATGCCCTGCATGTTCTTAAGGGGAAATTGGAGTGTTTTTTTCTTTTTTATAAGACAAATTTCACTTTCATTCATCCCAATGGGAAGGAAGGATTCTGTCAGCTCATGGGCCATTATTTTGCCTCTCCCATTTGAAGGAGTATATTAAGGAATGAGAAGTCTTTGGAAGAAGAGATAAGAGAATAGAAGTTTGCAATAGGCTAATCTGCTCATTTACAAGAGGCAAAAGTCACTGTTTCCAAATAGGTGATTAAACAAAATATCAAACTTTATATCTAAATCACATTGTTCATTCAAATGAAAATCATAAAAATCACAGCTGTCTTAACAACCCAAGGAAGCTAAGACCCCATTTCTCCTTATCCTTTAAGATAGGACATTTTGAAATCCAAAATACATTTAAAATTGGCCAATTCATGTAGTTTGCTAGATTTGAATTTTAGACTTCACTTTTTTATTGTTTAAAGCAGCTGTTTGATATAGTTCTCATTTAAGTTCAGGATTCATGTATACCATGGTTCACACATTCATGATTTCTAAGAATATAATCAGCAGTTGTTCTATTGTTACATGTTGCCAAGATGATAAACTCAGTTTATTGGTTTAAGGTCATCATTAAGTTGGGTATCTAGAATTAGGATTCCTGAATGGTGCAATAGACCTGCTTTGAAAAGGTATTCACCTGGGTGTACCAGTTTCCCCTTGCAGGAAACAAGAATCAGTCATGGGTATCTACTTATAGTGGTCAATATAATATAAAGATGCTGTACAACTTTTTAGAGAACTATGGAAAGAGGCTGTGGGATTTAGTAAACATAGTTCTATAGCTAAAATAGCTGGTATTGCATAATAATAATAATAATAACAACAACAACAACAACAACAACAACAACAACAACCAGGAAACTAATGACAATGCACTACAGTTTACATCCATGTGGTGATACTGATAGATTATACCTGCCCCGAAAATCAGGTGGCAGAGGATTATTACAAGTGAAGCAAACAGTTGAAGAAGAAAAACATGCACTGGCTGATTATTTAAAAGAAAGTCAAGAACATCTATTAATCGAAGTAAAGAACAAAAATCTACTGAAGGCCCAACAGACGAAACAAGAATACAGAAAAGATGTGATAAAATCAAGAATGGAGAGTTGGCAGAACAAAGCACTGCATGGCCAATTTCTGGAAAAAATAAAAGATAAAGTGGACAGTGAACAAACTTGGTTATGGTTGACAACAGGTACATTAAAGAAAGAAACAGAGTCACTAATCCTGGCTGCACAAGAACAAGCTATCCGCACAAATGCCATTAAGGCCAAAATCGAAAAATCCTCTGATGATGCCAAATGCAGACTTTGCAAAGAAGTTGATGAAACTGTTGATCACATACTCAGCTGATCACAAATCGCGCAGACTGATTGTCGAGGTGGCGCAGTGGTTAGGGTGCAGTACTGCAGGCCACTTCAGCTGACGGTTATCTGCAGTTCAGCGGTTCTAATCTCACCAGCTCAAGGTTGACTCAACCTTCCATCCTTCCGAGGTGGGTGAAATGAGGACCCAGATTGTGGGGGCAATATGCTGACTCTGTAAACTGCTTAGAGAGGGCTGAAAGCCCTATGAAGTGGTATATAAGTCTAACTGCTATTGCTATTGCTATTATAAATTGCGGCACAATTCAGTAGCACAAATGATCCATTGGAATTTGTGCAAAAATTATAATATTAAAACAGCAACAAACTGGTGGGAACATCAGCCTGAAAAAGTCACCAAAAATCAGATGGTCAAGATCTTGTGGGATTTCCGTATACAAACGGACAAAATACTGGCGCATAATACACCAGACATCACACTGGTTGAGAAAAATAAGGTTACAATCATAGACATCGCGATACCAGGTGATAGCAGGGTCGCCGAGAAGAAACATGAAAAAATTGCAAAATACCAGGACTTAAAAATCGAGATTCAACGACTATGGCACAAACCAGCAGTGGTAATTCCAGTGGTAATTGGTACACTGGGTACTATTCCAAAAGCACTGGAATTACATTTAAAACAGTTAAAAATCGACAAAATCACCATCAGTCAAATGCAAAAAGCCGCACTGCTTGGATCTGCACGCATATTACGAAAATACATTACGACGTCCTAGGCCCCTGGGTGGGGCCCGACTAGTAACCAATGCCAAATCCGGTGAAACAACTGGCCGCTGTGACACAATTGTTAATAATAATAATAATAATAATAATAATAATAATAATAATAATAACAACAACAACAACAACAACAACAACAATAATAATTGGAAGAAAAGTTATCAGCCTTAGCATAATTTACATTTTGTGGGTTTAATTCACAGGTCTGCGACTAAAAAGCTATTTGATTATTTTCATCTAATTTCCATGTATTTTGGTGTGCTGAAAACAAATAAAATATTGAAAATACTCCTAGACGTCATGATTTGCTACAACATGCAAAATTGTCTTCAAATTTATCATTTTTTTTAATTTTTGGTATTTTTTTATATTATGGGTTTTTAACCAAATTTAAAGTCCAAATTACTATTAATTAATTCACATAAGTGCATTTAAGATATAAAATGCCAAAAAAAACTTAAAGGGTTTGTCCGAGTTATGTAAAAAATCTGATGGTCAGCAATATATACATAAGCTAAGCAAGTTTTAAGTCTGTGCTTCTAATGGTAGAAGGGGTTAATCTTTCCTGAAGAATCCAGTGGGAGGGAGACAAAGGGCAGATAGCAGCATCTCCGGTCAGTGCAGGGGGAATGGCCAGCACCATGATGTCTCATGTACAAACACAGAGCTGCTCTCTCCTGCATGCCACACTTGTGCACGAATCATCATCAGGTTCTTGGTTCTAGTCTGTTCACACTTTTTAATCGCAATTCATGTTAGCTCGTCATTCTTCAACCATTATGTTATGGCTCCACAAAAGTGTATTAATTCGCCAGATGGTTTCTGTTTCATCTGTGGTGAATATACAGTGTTGAAGCAACAGCAGAATATTACAGATTTTGTGAAAAAAGTATACTTTGCATACTTTGGACTAAAAATTGGAGATCAAGATAAAGTTTGGGTTCCTCATAAAGTGTGCAAATGGTGTATTGAGGACCTCTGAAACTGGTTCAAGGGTAAGAAAAAAATCTTTCTGTTATGGGATTCCTATGGTATGGCGAGAGCAAAAGAACCATAGTGATGACTGTTACTTTTGTTCATGTGATGTGAAAGGGTTTAATTCCAAATGGAAGCACTCCATTTCATACCCCAATCTTCACTCAGCAATTCGTCCTATCCCCCATGGCACAGATATACCAGTACCCAAGCCCCCTGCTACCTTGGAAGAGATACCTAGCTCTGATGAAGGTGAAGTCATACCTGAACCAGATGACGAATCAAGTTCTGACTTTGAAGATGATACAAGACTAAAATTGTTTTCTCAAGAGGAAATGAATGATTTGGTAAGAGACTTGAATCTTCCCAAAGGTGCTGCTAAGTTACTCAGATCAAAGCTGAAAAGCAGGAATTTATTGTTGCCAGTAGTGTCATCTTCATGTTTCAGACATCATGAAAAGGAGTTCATTCCTTACTTCGCCCAGGAAGACAAGTTGGTTTATTGCATCGATGTCGAAGGTCTGATGGGTCAATTTAAAATCCAATATGATTCAGAGCAATGGTGTCTTTTTATAGATTCTTCAAAAAGAAGTCTCAAAGCAGTTTTACTCCACAACGGTTTTTATGCTTCCATACCTGTAGGTCATACCATACACTTGAAGGAAACCTAGGAGAACTTGGAATTGGTTCTTTGTAAACTTAAATATAAAGACCATGGTTGGCAAGTGTGTGGAGACTTGAAGGTCTTGTGCATGCTGCTCGGGCAACAAGCTTGGTATACCAAATACCCTTGTTTTCTGTGTCTATGGGACAGTCGAGACCAACAAAATCACTGGACCAAGAAGAGTTGGCAGCCGAGGGTGATAACAGTCGGTGAAAAAAATGTCCTCCAAGAAACTTTGGTACCTTCCCATAAAGTTCTTCTACCACCTCTCCACATAAAATTGGGATTGATGAAGCAATTCATAAAATCACTTCCAAGAGATGGAGAATGCTTCAAATACTTGGTCACCAAGTTTCCATGCCTGTCAGAGGCAAAATTGAAGGAAAGTGTGTTCGTCGGACCAGACATTAGAAGGTTGATCAAGAGTTTGTCAATACCATGACGGATCCTCAAAAAGAAGGGTGGATTGCATTTAAAAAAGTCGTACAGAAATTTTTAGGCAACAACAAAGATCCTCACTACAAAAAGATCATTTCAAGCTTTAGGTTGCCTGATGAGTTTGAAAGTGCATTTCCTCCAGTTCCACCCTGACTACTTTCCTGAAAATTTGGGAGCTGTGAGTGAGGAACAAAGTGAACGATTCCACCAAGACATTAAAGAGATAGAAAGGAGATACCAGAGAAAATGGAGCATTACAATGATGGCAGACTACTGTTGGATGCTTCTGAGAGAAATTCTAGATGCTACTCACAAGCGTAAATGCACCAAGAAGAGCTTCACAAGGAAGAAGAATCGAGTTTAGTGTGTGTAGGTGAGCTCATTTCAGTTCAAAAAAGGATTTTCATGAAAATATTGTAATAAAACTTTAATTTTATGTCTATTTCCATTTATTTTGAGGTATTGCCTTATTTAACATAGTTACCTAAATTTGTCAGGAAATGTGATGTCCTATGACAAAATGGAGATCATTTTCGGATTCAGTGCACCCAAAAAAAATTTTTTTTGCAGACCTCTGTATCCATTGAAGAGAGGTGATCAGGCTTGTAGTGTTCTATTTAATTTACAGACTATAAACACAACACTAAGCATTTTCTTTTTCTACAAATTACAAAGCACTGGTTACTTGATATCCCTGCAGTAGGTTTGTTCCAGTCTATTGCTATGTACTGTGAGCACAATGGGCATTGTAATAATAGAAGCCAAGTACTGCCATTGTAGAACTACTGTATTTAATCTAGTCAGCACAATATGATGTGTAATATAATCCCTTCTTTTAGTTCCTTAAGTAGACTTCAGTTCCTTAAGAAGACTTTAGAAAGATGTAAGATCAAATTCAGACTTAATTTGCATCAACACTAGGATCAGATCTTAAAATCTATGGTTAAACTTATTTGTGCGACAGTGAAGGAAAAAGTGTTTTTGTACCTTTTAGTGCTTGTGTTTGGATGAGTGAAGAAAATAAACAGAATGAAGCAAAGGACCACCGACTCCAGTTTTCATATAAATATAATCTCTGTTACTAAACAGAGAATATAGATTAATTAAGTGTTTTCAAATAGGTGAACAATCAGCATTAATCATTTTTCTTTGCAAAACTATGTTGCCAACTATTTTTACTTTTTTATTTTTAGCATTATTCTTCAAGAAAGTTTATTTTACTGTAAGTTTATATTGTCTAAAGAAGCTTTCCCAAAGAATAGGAATATTTACCACACTCAAATATGTTTGGCTTTACTTGGTTTTAGCGATATTAAATAATGCATTCCTTTGGAAAAACTATTTAATTTCAATGCAAACATATTTGGGTCTTTGAAAGTCGTAATTATATGATACTAAATATCACATTTCTTCCAAAATGGCTATGTTTGCATAACAAGTTTAGCTTGGTTATTGAATTAACCCAAATCCTAGGCTTGTATAATATACTGGATCGTAACGAATCAAGCTGGATTCACTTAACATTCCAAGCAAAAGGAACCAAGGAAAAAGAACAAAAAGAACTAAGGTTTATCCTGTAGCAAAAATGTGGCTGCTAGGCATTTGATTAACTTTTGGTTTAGCTGGTTAAGGATGTCATGTGAATGAAACTTTACCAACCATACTGATTTAGCTTGTTGGGGAAAGGCAGAGGCAATGTTAGCTTTTCTTTTTTGTGGCCTTCCCAAATTTGGTGGAGAAATAGAAAAATGTAGGGAGGCCTTGATGGCAATGAAGGGATGGGCTTCTTGAGGTCAGTGACTCCCTACCTGTCTTCTGGCACCATCTCTTTGAAATGTATGCACTGCCTAATGGCTATACAACCTTGTTCTCTGCTAACCCATTACTCCATCTGAAAGGCATCATATTCTCTTCCCAGCCCTTGGGCACATTTCCTTACCAGTTTCTGAGTCAATCCAGGTGGAGCCCATTCATACGTAACAGTGTCAAAAGTTGGATCTTTCCGAGATACTATAGGATTAGTGATAATCATGCGGTTCCTTTTATAGATGCGGATTCCATCGCCTCCTTTTACCCGAGCAGTGAGTGAAGAATATTTTGAATCAGCCAGCAAGCGGCCAATTTTCCGATCATCTTCTGCATCAGAGCTCAGGCTGTGATCTTCCTGGCTGCATTTGCATGACTTGCATATTTTCCTGTGGGAGACAAATGAGGTCATATTTTGATATAAGCTTGGGCCCTCATAGGTATGTGCTCTTTTGGTGGCTCAAGGGTGAACCTTAGAATAAACAGCCAAGGTTATAAATCAAAGTGGATTATGACATAGAACAAAAGATCTTTTTGGTCAAATGCTATCCGGAGAGAAAAATCTCTAGCGAGGATTAACAGAATTTGCAATGGTGTAGAACATAAGACTATAAAAAGCCTCACTGTCAAAACCCTGGAGGAAAAGCCTTCAATGACTGAGATTTACATAATGGAAAACATTCAAGTGATTAAACTTCAATATCTGTATTAATCACTCAGTGGGACACAGGCAATATGGAAATGCAGATTTTGTAGCAGTCTAATTAAATAAAATCGGGGAGTTTCTTGTTCTGCTTCCAATTATAAAAATAGATTGGTGTAAATGGACCCTTTTTAAGTCTTAATGTTTACACCACATCATGGCAGCAGGGGAATTCTGGGAGTTGAAGTCCACACATCTTAAAATTGCTAAGGCTGATAAACATCGGCCTAAACAATGTTACCTGAAAGCCTATGCTTTCAGGTAACATTCATAAAGGCAAATAGGGCTTAAATGGAGTGTTCATAGTGAACATTCCAGTATTAAAATGCTGTAATGAAACTACAGGCTCCTAAGGTCGCACATATGTGCTAGTCGTTCCTGACTCTAGGGGGCAAAACTCATCTCCGTTTCAAAGCCAGCACTGTCCAAAGATGTCTCTGTGGCCAGGTGGCTGGCATGACTAAATGCCAAAGGTGCACAGAACACTGTTACCTTCTCACCAAAGAAGATAGCAGTTTCTATTTTTCTACTTGCATTTTTACATGCTTTTGAACTGCTAGGTTGGCAGAAGCTGGGACAAGCTCACTCCGTTATGCGGCACTAAGGATTCGACCGCCAAAGTACCGACCTTTCTGATCAACAAGCTCAGCGTCTTAACCACTGAGCCACAGTTCCTAGAGTGGGGCTGAAAGGCGAAAGGGAAGCAATATGTTCCCTCCCATATTTGGGCACACCAGGTGCTTTGACAAAAGAAAAAAAAAACACTACCTAGATATATATTTGCCAAACCTCAATCCAGAATGAGTGCTAGTATTACAAAAGAAGTGCAAGGACTTCTTTTTTTGGTTTTCAGTTCTCCTGTGCACTTCCAAAGTACATCAAGTCAAAGTGATTACATTTCACTTATGAGGTTAAAAGAAAAATAGTATAACGAGATTTTTAGGAAAACACTGTTGAGGACCAAGAAATCATTTCAGTGTCATTTCACAATGACATTGTACAAATCGATTCCTTATCCTAAATGGAAATATGAGAAATAACAAAGGGATAGAATTATATCCATCATAAAGCAACGGGATATGTATTTTTGTTTTCTGTAACTTCCACAGTAAGGCACTATTCCTAGCCCCTAAAATTGGCTGCAAAGCATTGCCCCAGTAATTTCTGGGATCTATTTTGGCTTAGAAGAATACCTGGCAAAAATTCACTCAAGTTGTCAGAGTTTATATTTTTCAACTGTATGAGCAAGATTTCCAAACCCTAACAGGTTAATGGTAAACCCTAAATTAAGCCAAAGAAAAGGGCCCAATGCTGATTTATGTTCTAAAGTAGGAAAGGTCACTCAGGGCTACAGCTAAAAATTTGGATACAAAATAGTAATTCAGCACTGATTTTTTTCATTGAAAGAAAGAAAGAAAGTACACTGAACCTCTGCTAGGTTCATCACATGTTATTTCATTAACCACCCACCCCCAAATTAAATTTCATCTTTGCATTTCACTGCCACACCCTCTGCAGTTGTCAGAAATCAGTTTTTTTTTAATATAGCCAGCAGCTGCAAAAGGTTGCCTGTATCAAAACTCAAACTTCAAAGAAAATGTCTGACAAATCTTGACTAGACTAGTCCTGGTAAGAAATAGATATACAGTCAAACAAAACAAAATATTGTGCAATGTGGAAAATAGTTTGTGATGCAACAAATAGGATGCCTACCTAGGAATGAGAAAAACAAGAAGCATTAATTAAAACATAAACCTTATTTAACTTGTATAAGCCAAGCCCCAACTCTTGAATTCTTCATGTTTTTTACTCCTCAATAATTAAATCTGCTGCTTTCAACCTGAATTTTTAGTGTCAGAGATGGTTAATGCCTCAGAAAAAAGCAATGTGATGTCTATGGGCCATGGTGGCGCAGTGGTTAGATTGCAGTACTGCAGATTACTTCTGCTGACAGCCATCTGCTTGCAATTTGGCAGTTCAAATCTCACAGGCTCAAGGTTGACTCAGCCTTCCATCCTTCCAAGGTGGGTAAAATGAGGACCCTAAATTGTTGGAGGCAATATGCTAACTGTGAATTGCTTAGAGAGGGCTGTAAAGCCTAAGTCTAAGTGCTATTGTTATGCTTCTAAAAGAACCAAGATTTCATTCATTAATACTTTATTTCAACTTCACATTACATGAACAGTTATTATCATCAAACATTTTATTAATCCTTTGTGTAACCAGGGGAATGATGGAACTGTTAAAGTATGGAATGATTCCACAGCTGTAAATAGTTCTAGATTTAGATCTATATCACACTACAGACAAGGCTAATTTGAGAACATCCATGTTAAATGTTTTACAGCAAGTGGCAGCATCTGGCTGATTTCTGTTTGAACTTGGATACTAAATAGCCTGGCTGGAGGAATTCTGGGAACTGAAATTTACACATCTCATAGATCTATACAAGAGTTGCTGAAATTGAGAAACACTTATCCACAGAATACTTAATTTGTTGATTTGGCTTATATATTGCTAAATCAGCATGTCTTCCCAAATGTTTACAACTATGAACAACTAGTGATTTACCAATAATCCTACAGCAGAAATAAAAATAAGTGGGGAAGAAACACTTAGCGTAATAGCAGCAATGTTTCTCAAAGACCTAACAAACAACTCTAGTCTTAACCATCTTTGGAAAATCAGCAATGATGACGATGATAAATTTTTAGGGTTGAAGCTACTCCATAGGTGTGGGCCACCCTAGAAAATCATCGCCTCTGGGCACTATTCCACTAAATTTACATAAACTATGGATTTGAAGTACATCCCAAAGAGGACATGTTAAAAAGGTAATCCTGGAATTAGGCTACTCTGAAATAATCTGGTTTTCCCCTCTAATTTTTGAGACCCAGAAGAAATAGTATCTTATTTTGTTTACTTTGGTGTGCTGTGTGAACCCCACCACTGTTTCACAGGAACTTGGACAATTACAGCATACTCAATAAACTATAATTTAAAAAAATTAGCAGAATGCATTAATCCAAAAAATATCAATAACAGTTTCCTGGTTGTTAGTGATTGCTGTATTTCCTTAACTGCTGTGTACCTTTATTTGTTGTATTTGTGATTTGTAACTGTGTTAACTTTAAATATTGTTCATTGCCCAGATGTATAGCTGGATTCATAAATTGAATGAATGAATGAATGAATATTCTTTAGAATGGAAAGGCTATTTGCCCATTTTAGTTCTTGTTTTGTCTAGTATAGCTCTCCAGGAAAGCTAGTTGAGGACTACAGACCATACCCCAAATAGTTAAGAAGCTATTAATTCAAAGAGCTATTCTTTCTCAAGTCTGAGACAGAGTTGTTTGCAACTCTAATTATCATATACAATTATCATATATACCATAATAATAATTGACCACCCAGAGTTACCTGTAGCAAGATGAGTGGCCAATAAATTAGATTGATAGACAGATAGAAAGACAGACAAAATCCTTTTAGAAAGAAGGACGGACTCTAAATCTGGGTGCTGAATATTATGTTTTACTTTGAGCTATGAATATCTCAAAATAAAGTGTTTGAGAGGAAAATATTTTAAGCAGCAGCAAATTTACAGAAAACTGGGAGCCACACAGTCTATGTTTTGTATTTTCTGCAAAATCATAAAGAAAAGAACATAACTTGTTAGATTTTATACCTGGCAGTTCGTTTGATTAACAGATGGTAATATCATTCAAAATTATTTTGGGTTCATTATAAACATAACATTTGTGCTGCTGAACATGTGTGGGAAAAATAATGTACTGGCAGTATAAGCTAGCTTCAAATGGAATCAACATGTCCCACGATTCTAATCTAGATTTTAGTTTCCTTAGAAGCTTTACTGAAACCATATTTCTGTCTCATCCACAGATTGGGGATAATTTTATATGAAATGAAACTCATATTTTTTCAATGATGGGCTCACATGGAAGAAATCCAAATTTTAGGGCACTATTTTTTTTCACGTTTCTTATTGATTACAATTGAAATCTGGAGGAATCTGTATCCAAATAACTCTCACTGATAAAACAATCATGATTCAAATTGGATGATTTGGATTTTTCCCCCTAATAATTTTATTGAAGATTACATTAGACAGATAAAAGTGACAAAATTACATAATACAGAAAAACTGCCAAAAAAAAAGATTCACACCCAATTTGAATCCTTCCTTTAATATTTAATATTTATATCTCCATTTCTGTTTAAAGAGCTTCCCCCCTTTTTTCAAATAGCCAAAACCAGCCCCATTTTTTTTAAAAAAAATCAATGGAAATACCAATTCATTATTTTAATCTTGATAAAATACATCAATTTTGTAATCTTTCTTCTTTCTTCAAATGATCTCTAGATTCATTTTTTGAAATGTTTGAAATATACCTGGAAACTGAAATACAAGAATAACCACACCACTCACATATAGAGAGAGTTAAAAAAAACACCTGATAAGCCTTAAAAATGAGGCATGAAATTCGGGGCAAGCATTACCAGAAATCTTGAGGAAGTATCCTAATGGGGAGGGGGAAGAGTCTTCCATTTTTTTTAGTCTGAGGCAGAAATATGTGGTCAGAACATAAGACTCAGTTAATAGATGGAAAGTAGGAGGAAGCTGGCATTTAGCAAGAACAGTACGTTAACAAAGATCACGACGATAAAATGCAGAGGAAGGATTATTCGAGCAGTTGAGAAAGCTACAAAGATATCATTATTGTGGAAGAAATCCCATTGCCAATTGTGTAAGATTAAAATATAGGTAGGAATGGTGCACCTTTATGTGAATTTTGACTTACTCTTCTGAAAATGTTTTTCCACTGAAACCAAAGCAGATTGAAATCCCAACATGCCCAACAGCATTCATATAAAGTAAGTGAATCAATATAACCAAAAGGTTCAAATATTTGTATTCAACCAAGCCATAGAATATTTCTAACTTATTCCCGTGGGAGTGAAGGCTTCAGGGAATGTGACATTTTTAAAGATGACATCATTGCTGAAAGCCTGGCATCCTTTGACAGAACTATCTGAGCTGCTACCCACTATTGGAAATGCCAGAAGTCAGAGATACACAATTACTGTATATAAGCCGGCCTTTAACAAAGAACGTAACAATTCAAATGCAGTGAATGAAAAATTAGCAGCATAATGCTACTGATCTGGAAAATTGACAAAGGGCACAATGCAATTTTGCAGCCCTGCTACCTTGATCTAGAGTTCAAATTTTCTGAAGGATAAAAAAACCCTATACTAGTTCCAGTCTAGTCTACAGTGTATTAAAGTTAATAAGTTTCTTTCCATTATCTGAACGGAGAAAATGAAAGATCTCAAGGCAAATTTGCATCTTGAATAGGGGCTGCTTTTATTCTGTTTCAGCAACTGAGAATAAAGACAGATGGTGGATTATTGCCAGTTATACAAGGAAGTTTAAACATACACTGTCTACACTTTAATCTTTAATAAGATTTTTTAAAAGCTAGAGATTCCACTAAGCACTTATTGCTAGTATGCATCCAGTATATTTTTCTAGTTTTGACTTAATGGAAGTGAAATCCACTAGATTTGAATGTGGGCATGTATGATCTAACTATAGACATGGTGTCAGATGCACAACCTTTTAATAAAATGTGTTAGTTGAAAAAGATTTTTAACATACTAGACTGACAAATTGATATTTCTTCATTTAGCAATAGTACTTAGACTTATATAACGCTTCACAGTCCTTTCTAAGTGGTTTACAGTCAGCATATTGCCCCCAACAATCTGGATCCTCATTTTACTGACCTTAGATGGATGGAAGCTGAATCAACCTTGTGCCGGTCAGAATCGAACTTCTAGCAGTGAGCAGAGTTAGCCTGCAATGCTGCATTCTAACTTCTCTGCCTCCATAGCTCTTTACAATTGCCCTGAATACAAAGTAAATCTGAGCAGAAAATAAGAGCAAAAGGAATAGTAAAACTTTTACCTCCAAGAATGTGGTTCAAACCCAGTACACTTTTCTCTGCATTTCAAACAAGGCACACCTCTTCCTGATGGTTGATGGGTAATTGAGACCTAAAGAGAAGAAAGTTTTTTAAAATCTATTTTTATTCACTTATACTAGGCTTAATGGATACACATTACTACTAGTATACACAATATTAAAAAACACGATAAAAAGCAGCTGTAACTGTTTCAGAGAAGAGCAAGTTTAACTCAACGTAGTTAATCAGAGGTATACAAACTGTTGCTACTTGGCCATACACGCCCCTTCGTCTTATTTCAAAATTCTCTGTAAATGATGAATTCAAGTCTCTTGTAAATACTATATTCTCCTTCAGTGAAACCTGCTGCTTCAGTGAAATTTTGCTGCTTTGGCTGCTTAATGTCAACTTGAACACCACTTTATCTTTGCAGTTTTTGATTCCTTAACCATGGTGGATAGCATGTCTATACCTAAGCATAATGTGTGAACCCAAGAGGATATCATCGTTGGTGAACATGAACCATGATCATGATTTATTTTAAAATTCCATTTACTGTTAGCTAGAAATGGAGATTGTTGTGGATTTGCATACTCTGCTTATCCATAAAAAAATTAATTGTAGTTAAAGAGAGACAAGTTAATGTAGGTTTACTCTTAATCATTTCCATCACCCTTTCCAAATAGAAATTTCACTGTAATTTACTAAGATACTCAGTAAGCTCGTTCAAGGAAACTTTCCAATTCTTCAGGAAGAAAATGTATTTCCTAATGGGCCATATACATACTGAGCACACAGAAGGATTTATTAAAATGTAGAAAAACTAAATAGTTGCTTTGAATAAAAAGTAGGAATATTTTAGGGTTGCTGGGTTTATATCACCTTGTACCTGAAATCCAAAATCAACAAGTTCCAGGTGCATGAGTCATCCTATACTTTTATAGTTCAAGTACGGAATGGTTTTCAAAAAAGTTCAGGCTAAGGGATGTTGTACTAGTATCTGAATGAATTCCCTCCCAGTGGTGGGCTCTGGATCCCGTTGCAATTGGTACGCTGTGACGGGGCCGGTCATCCACCTCGGGCACATGTGCTGCACATGCATGCACATGCCACCACCATGCACCACCACAGCTGCTTGGTGAGGCCATGCAAGTGCTGTGCGTGCATGCACAATTGCCCTGTTTCCCTCTAAAAGAGGTAAGGAACACGGGTGGGCCCACCGAAACACTGTTCCGCCTGGAACCCACCACTGTTCCCTCCCTATCTTTATTCTTGTATATGCCAAAAAGATATATATCTTTTTCTGAAATGTAATTTGAATGGAACAATTGTTCTGTAGCTGTTATTTTTTAAACTAATGATCAGAATTTCTTGCAATTCAGTGATCTATCCAAGAATCTAAATCTAAATCTCCCTTGATTATTCCCATTCGTTGTATCTGGAAATAGCAAAATATATAGTATCCCATATATTTTATAAAATTGCATCTGGAAAAAACCAGATAGCTCAAACGTAAATATTAAATGTCCTATCAATGGTTATGGAATGTTTTCATTTTTAATGTTTGAAGCACATGAATGAAAATCCAAAAACCATGCCATGATTTATATTAGTTTGAGTTATAAAAGTAGCAGTGTCTAGCCTTGGAAACCACACCTAACAGATCCACAATATAACAAGTGCAATGTTAAAAACTTGATAAATGTCAAGTGTTCACATCCCTACCCTGATTCTCAATCGTTTAAGATGTCCCAAAAGTTAGTTTTATAACATTGTTCTGGTTTTTCTTGATGGGATGATGGATGATTTGTCCCATAAAGAAACCTATACAAGCAATTTGAGTTGAAATTAATTTTAATTTGTTGAAGAACAGAGGTTGCTTTGAGTTTATTTGGAGCAAGTGTTTTGACCATTGTCTCTAAATTGGAAGGTATTCTTGCCTTTGATCATTTTCTGCAGATTAAATGTGACAGTGGAGTCAAAGAAAGGGAAAAAATGTACTGGAAGAGCCAAAAGTTAAGCTGTACCAAAAGGAAACATTGTAGAGAAAAGGATAGCATGGAATGATTCCATAATCATCAGCCTTGTCATCACCTTATTCCCTAGCCCAAGGAATTTTTGTAGAGGCCAAAAATCTAAAGATCAGATCTTCAGATCTGGCAAGAAACTCTGCTTGTTCAAGATCCTAACCAGAAAGGTGCCAGTTTGATGTTTTTTTTTAATTTCCTTCCTTTCTTTATTTTTTGTTGTATCTGTTTTTTTTAAACAAAACCAGCAAAATAAGTATTATGCATTTATGTTTCTGTACAGATTGCCAATATACATACCAGTCAGCACACACACCAAATATTCAACCCCCATTTGGGTAATACTAGCTCACTGTGGTGGAGACTCAACCAATGTCAACAATCCCAAGGGAGAATGTTTGCTTGCCATAACCACATTCTCTTCAGACCTTTCACGTTGTGCTCAGAAGATGCAGCCCAGGATTTACAACTAAATGATTTTGCGTGTAGAACTAAGCCAAGGCTAATTTAACAACAGTGTGTCAAATAAGTCACAGTTAGCCTAGTTCATCTATTGTGGTTGAGCATAACACTCTTTATGTGCTTTTGATGAAGCACAAAAAGAGCAAATGCAACCATCTATTTGCAGATGCAAGTTGGCATTATTCAAGACAATACTCTGTTAACATTAGGACAGGCCTTAAAATCTGAAGAACAACTCAACTATCTTGGTAGAAGCATCATGGATACAGATGGGGGAACAGAAGCAGATGTGAAATGCTGAATAGGCAAAGCAATTGCCATCTTCCAACTTAAAAAGAAATAATCTTAAATGGAAGGATACAGAGATGGTAGTTATATATATATTTTGATGACATTTGAGCAGAAGAACAGAACTGAATGGAATTCTCATTACTGTATGAACTTTAGTTGAATGCTCCGTTAGTTTTTAATTTCCCAAAATGAAGAGTCCACAGGAATGTTAATATACACAAAGTTCAGTATAAGTGTCAATCTAATAATCATCTTGTTCCTTATTTTAAACTAGACATTTCCTGATCATGAGAGCTTATTAAATTGTGGAGGAGCTTCTTGGAGTCATGGGTACACCATCATTGGAGGTTTTCACACAAAGTGAGGATAACTATTTATCTGGCATAGGATGAGAATTCCTGGGCTGGACAGGGAGTTGGACTAGAAGACTTCTAAGGTGCCTTCTAACCTCATGATTCTATGTTCTTCTGCTTACAGTGAAGAATCCTAAACATTTGTAACCTAATTGATAAAGATTGGATAAACTAAAGATCAAACCTATTTTGCTTTCAGATTATGGATATGGTTCATTCTTCATTATGGTTCATTCTACTGATATATACATGGACCTTCTGTAACATGTGTACAATGTAGGTAAAGTAGACACTACTGCTTTTCAGAAAAATATTCCTTTGCTATAACTTTTGACAGAAGAGACATCACCCTGCTGACAAAAGTCTATATAGTCAAAGCTATGATTTTCTCAGTAGTAACATATAGCTGTGAAAGTTGGACCATAAGGAAGACTGAGCAGCAAAGAATTCACGCTTTAGAATTGTGGTTTTGGAGAAGACTCTTAAGAGTCCCTTGGATTGAAAGGAGATCAAATTAGTCAATCCTAAAGGAACTCAACCCTGACTGATCTTTGGAAGGAGAGATATTGAAGCTGAAGCTCAAATACTTTAGCCATCAAATGAGAAGCAAGGACTCATTATTAAAAGACCCTGATATTTGGAAAGATTGAAGGAAAAAGGAAAAGGGGATGGATGAAATGGTTCAATAGTGTCATCAACACGGTAGGTTTGGGCTTGGGCAGGTTCTGGGACATAGTGGAAGACAGGGGAGCTGTGGTCCATGGGGTCATGAAGAATCAAACATGTCTTGACAACTGAACAAAAACAAAATCTCTTTTGACATAGGGTAGGGCTCACTATAATAGACAAAACATGTTCTTGCTTAGTATCTTGAATATGAATTTCAGAAAATGTTTTTTCACAGATGATAAATATTATTTTAATTGAATACTTGCACACCAAATGCAGCATAGAGGATGGTTTAAGGAGTTGGCAAAGATAGCAAAACCTGGATTTAAAACCCACCCCTGCTGTCAATGCTATCTGCCAAATATTCTCTTTGCAAACAAGGCCTTGTCTACATTTAGAGTGTTTTATAAAAACCTGCTGTGCAGAAATACAGATCTCTAAATTGTGTTCTGAAGTCTCATAATTGTTGTTGGCAAACTTTAAGGAAATGAGGGAGTAACTGAAAAGATAAATTTGACCCAGGGAAAACACAATTCAGAAGACAAATAAAGAAGAAATGGAGATTCTTATCCTGAGTTTTGCCAGTTCTGCCAATGTAAAAGTATTCATTGAAGTCTAACTGAATGAAATATCAAGTTCAGTTTTACACACAAACTAAAAATGAAAAATCCTGCAGGAACGTATAATCTCTTAGATAAATTTAGATATCTGGAGGATGAGAGGAAGACAAATAGATTGAAACATGTATTTTCCTTATTTTACAAATCAATATTTCATGTGCTATTTCTGACATAGTAGTGACCAGATGCACAAATATAAGCCAACCCTAGCTAAAACTACAGACTATGTTGAATGTTCACATTCTAGAACTTAACAGAACCAGCCATAGCTTAGTGGTACACATCAGTGGTATGCATAGAACATGAAACATGGACGTTCAGATATAGGTTAAGAACCTCAGTTGGAATTTGAACCCCTAGAGGTGAAATCAATGACAATACTTAGCTAGAGGGATATTGGTGTGGCAGAGATGGCTGGTACGGGCTCATAAGAGTCAACTGTTAAATTTTCCGGAATTTCACTGGTTTTTTTTTTAGAGCAAAACTGAGCCACATTGTTGGGATGCCAATCAGTTGTTCAGCTAATCATACTAGCTGCACAGCATGGTGGGAATAATGGAGTCAGCAGTGATAGTGAGATGTGGAGGCACTGCAATATGGGGTTTGGTTTTGGCGGTATGTTGATAAACTATTATTAAACATTTGCCAGTACACCATTGGTGTAGAGAGACCACCAGTGTAGTAGGCTGTATTGCTATAATACAGCTTCCCCTTAGCAAATAGTTACTAATTTCAGCCGCTGTTGCTTCTAATCATACCAGTTTTGCTGGCTTTCTAATCTGTCTAGAACTTAAAAGTGCAATCAGCACCCAGACAAAATGCTTTTAACAGGAGTGTTCATTTATCTGTAGTTCATAAATACAAAAAAAAAAGATTTTGGTTGGGAACAAGAAGATGAGTAAGACATTATAAAAATGTCAAACTAGGCATGATGCAAACCAAATGGAAAAGGGAAAAAAAATCCTTCTTCATTATATTTGAACCCAGAGTCACCCAAATGAAACGGAATGGTGGGAGAATCAGAACAAAAAGGGAATGCATTTTCGCACAACACATGTGGAATGTGTTGTTAGTGGTTCCAACTTGGCTGGCTTTTAAAAATGTACCAGACAAAGTCCTGGAGGAGGGAAATTAATGAAGGATGAGGCTATCAGTGGCTATTAGCCAAGATGGCTGTATATTTCTGGGATGGAACACAAGCAAGAAACAACTATTGCCCTCATGTAGTACTTATGAACAAGGGTCATTGTAAATGTATCTCATTGGCCACTGGCAGTTGTTTCTTATTTTTAATTTATTTAATTGTACATCAGATTGGCAATATAGAAGAAACATCCTCAATATACTTTAGAATTGTTTGAGGACTGCAACTCCCAGAATTTTATGCCATTCTGGCCAGGAATTCTTGGAACAGTCCTTTCAATATATCTGGATAACATTAGACAGATAAGACTGCACGAGTCAATTTAAATAGTTCATTTGCAAATTAAAAAAAATTCAAGAGAAGAGAGGAAAAGCTGATTTAAATATTGCTTTCAAAACAATCTTAGAAAGAATAAAATCAAATTTCTTGTGTGTTTGTGTGTGTGTTTTTTGTAAGTATTTTGATTCCAGACTATGAACAAATATGTTGGTTTGTGCTGCTAAATTGACATGCAGCTGCTAGGACTTCCATTCCTTAACTTAATTGTTACCATAACAAATTGGACTCATAATGTCAAAAGCAATGTAACAGTAGAGGATTTTACAGAAAAAAAGGGGTTTTTCCCCAGGTTTTTCAAAGAGTTTCAGAGAGGTCTGAACTCTATCATCTCCCAACTGCTGAACACATTAGCAGAAACCAACAAAGACCCCCCACAGACAAAGTTACTCCAACCTTGTGATAGTTTGAATGAATAAATAAAATACACTATTCCTAACATGAAGCAACTGATGTGAAACAGATTCAGAAAGTGTTGTTATTGTAATCATGATTTTCTAAAATCTCTAAATCCAGTCGTGAGTTTCTTTTGATGAATGGCTTGCCATATTCAATCGCTAATCCTCTCGACTGAAAGGATTCCCAAGGCACGTATCTCAGGCAGATGAATTTGTTCCAATGTTCACCATTACGCAGAGCAAGTCCATCAAAATCCTGCTGAAAGACTAAGGCAACTCAGGCATAAAATACAAGGGCAATAAAAGGAAAGGGCAATCATTCATACAAGGTTGCTTGCTGTAGCTTTTCATAGCACAAGGAAAGCCTTGGAAACATGTCCTCCCCCCCACTTTGGCAATTGAACCATGGACATTTGTTTCAAGAGAATACTAAAAAAAAAAATCCATTTTATTTTTATGTGTAGCACTATTTGAAACTTGAATATACTTAAAGTCTCTTTCTCTAGCTATGCCAAAAGTAATAATAGAAGCAATGCCCAACCTTCCACATTTTGGGTGCTCTCTACTGAACCTTAAATGGATTAAATTAAAGAAAGATAAATTAAAGATTGGGGGAGGTCAGCAGTTAAAGCTTGATAGCCCAGGTTCAACAGGGTGAACTCCTGTTCCTTGTCCCAGCTTCTGCCCAGATAGCAGTTCGAAAGCATGCAAATAAAAGTAGATTAATAGATACCACTTCAGTGGGAAGGCAGTAGCATTTTGTGTATACCTATGCTGTCCACATCACCATGGAACTGTCTTCAGACAATGTGGCTCCCTCAGGCAAGAAACGGAGCACCATGCCCTAGAGTGCGACACAACTGGACAGGGAATCCTTTACCTTTAAAGGTACTTTTTTCAAAAGACAACTAGACTTGTTTTTCCTTGAAGACATTTTGTGTCCATTCTTCCATCTTCCACCATTTGGTCAGAACTGAAGAAGCTTCTCAGATGAGAAGCAAAGCATCTTCAAGGAAAAACAAAGTCCAATTGCCTTTTCAAAAAGCACCTTTGGGACAACCATGACCTAGATGACTGAGAATCTCCACAGACACTACATTTAAAGGCGGATCTTCCATCCAACATAAACCGCAGCAGAAATGCTTCTGCTCATGCTGCATCTATTGACATTTTGGTGTTAATGCAAGGATTAAAACATAGTTTGGTGAAGTGGTGAAGGTGCTATCCTAGAAACCAGGGGACTGTGAATTCTACTCCTGCCTTAGGCCTGAAAGTTGGCTGAGTGACTTTTGGCCTAACTCACCTCACAGGATTGTTGTGGGGAAAATGAGGAAGCCTGAGGTATGTTCACCACCTTGAGTTACTTATAAAGCAATAAAGGCGGGGGGGGACTAGTAAATAAATACAATTAAATAAAAACAAATGTTGGGCTCTTTATAGCAACTTGCTACGTGTCAATAAAGAGGCTTCTTGATTAACAAAGCTTCAATAGATTACAGTTGGCTTTTTTATAGACTAAACTGTGCTATCCAGCCTATTTCAGTAGTTCAGTTATACCATAAAAAATATCAGTGATGAGCTGGCAAGATTAGGAAGCTCACAAAATCAAATCCCGTAAGCAAAAGAAAAGTTACTAGACTTTCAATGACTCCATGGCAAGTTAGGATATTCCCGAAACAGCTACATCTGTTGTCCTATACTAACAGGAGATCTTTGTGTCTATCCTTGCTTGAACTTCTCCCTGTATTAATGAATACACATGGGCACAGTGTTCTAAAGTTTACTTTGATTCCAAGGTGAAAAATATGGCAGACCAAGTCTGGATAAAAAGCTAACAGCTTGCTCAAAGCTTCACTCACTGGGAGGGACAAAACCAGAGCAAATATTGGAGGTACAAACAGTTTCAACATACAATAATTTCATTCACTCCTAGAGCTTCATTCTGGCGAAGACTGTAGAGAATATTGTGAATAGGGCTGTAAAACGTTGTGGGAATACTGGAGGAAAAATAAACCCTCTTAGTCTAACCCTCCTCTCTTTTTTCAACCCAGGAGAAAAATGTGTAGAGTTTTCACAGAAGAAAGATGTGCAAACAGAATTTTAAAATGCCATTCTAAAATTTCCCATCCCATTGATAGGTATACACAGGAGATGGTACTGATGACAGAGGGAAAGGGAGGAAGACAATCCTCAGACAAATGTTTGGAATTAGCGTATGCTAAAAGATAGTCCCAAAGGTGCTTTTTCAGGAGGCTACTGGACTTTCTTGTTTTTCTTTCAAGATGTTTTGCTTCTCATCCAAAAAGCTTCTTCAGCTCTGACTGGATGGTGGGGAATGGAAGGATTCGAGCTACCATCCAGTCAGAACTGAAGAAGCCTCTTAGATGAGAAGTGAAACGCCTTCAAAGAAAAACAAGAAAGTCCAGTTGCCTCTGGAAAAAAGCATCTTTGGGACAACCATGGTCTGGATGACTGAGAATCTCCACAGAAATGCTAAAAGACAGCATAGTAAAAATGGGCTGGTAATCTATAAAAGTAGCATTTTATAGACATACTGATCAGAGGTGGTATTCAACAGGTTCTGACCAGTTCTGGAAAATTGGTAGTGGAAATTTTGAGTAGTTCAGAGAACCGGTAAATTCCACCTCTGACTGGCCCCACCTCCATCTATTCTCTGCCTTCGGAGTCCCTGTTCATTGGGAGAAAATGGGGATTTTGCAGTAACCTTCCCCTAGAGTGGGGAGGGAATAGAGATTTTACTGTATCCTTCCTCGCAACACCCACCAAGCCATGCCACACCCACAAAGCCACACCCACAGAACTGGTAGTAAAAAATTTTGAATCCCACCATTGATACTGATTGTTGATACTTCCTCTCCAGTGTATGAGATAACAAATCAATCTCATTGTGCTGAATAATTATCTGACGCTTCTTCCAAGTTATTTCACAAAATAACTGCACATATTTATTAAGTAGTTGCCTTATTCTGAATATCAAATACCTAGTTTGCTCAGCATAAAGTTTACAGGTATGATATTTTAGGTTTTCATCACTCCATGGTAGAATTAAGAGAACGTTTAAAGTAATGAACCTTCTTTTGTCCACAATAAGCTGTATTTCATAAGTATTGTCAATGCTGGGAGTGAGCAATTTTTAAATTAAAATTAAATTAACTTAATTAACATTTAAAAATTAAATTACATTTAATTCCTAGAGCCTCAGCTGAATACATTTTGGTTCATCACAGTTCTTTTTGCAGTCCTTTGAAAAGCTACCATTCATTATCTCAAGCCAGTAAAACTTCCCTCCATCTTTTCTAATCCTATCCAAGGAAAAAAGTGATTTGATTGAATTACCCGTGCTTATTTTAAACTATTTTTTTTTAATATTCTCCATTCTGTTAATAATACTTAAAAGTCCCATTACCAGAAATGTTTTAATTTTGACCCCAGAAATGTTTTATTTTTAATATAGTCAAATTCTTGCAACCTGCACTAATCAAATATCTTGCAAAATTGAACAGATTGGTAAATTGAGATCTGTTAAATATACTTAGGCAAATTCAAATCTTCTGACCCCTGGATATTAAAAGAAAATTTGACAAAACTTATGAAATCACATTTTGGCTCTACAGTATGTGATGTAAAACAGGCCAACACAAGTGAAATGAACCAACTTCTGGCATGTTATGTTTCGTATGTTATAGCAATATTTACCCTGTACAATCCTCAATAATTTTTTATGTATTGCTGATAAGGCAGTTGATTCCCAAGAATTAAAATATAACACTTTCTTTTTCTCTGTGAATACCCGCACAAGTACAAAATCATAGCAATTTCTTCCACAGCCTATGTTTGCTGTTCTTAGAACTGCACACTGCACATTGCACACAAAAGGTATTTAAAACTGAGAGCATAATGGATAAACTCCAGTAAATCTTAAACATTTAAATGAGTATCGTAAATTTTCAGTATTAGTTCCTATAATTTTGTGGAGAATATATGAATGCTTAGAATCACTTCTAGTCCAGATTAATTTTTAATCTTCCAGATAAATGTTTATGCACTAACCTTCCTCATCATGAACAACTGTAAATTAAATTCATAACTGATTTATTCCTGATGAATAAATGTAATGTTCTGATATGATAGCTATGTTGCAAGCAAATGCTACAGGATACAAAAACAGGCACTCCAACTGGAACAATTGTGGATAAAAATACAAAATACGGTTTACAGTTAGTCCTCAACTTGTGACAATTGAGCCCAAATGTTGTTAAGTGAATTTTGCCCCATTTTACAATTTTTTTGCACCACATTTGTTAAGCAAATCACTGCAGTTTTTAAATTTGTAACACGGTTAAGTGAACCTGGCTTCCCTAATGATTTGCTTGTCAGAAGGGCGCAAAAGGGGATCACATAACTCCGGGACACTGCAACCGTCATAAATGTGAACCACTCATCAAGTATTTGAATGTAAATCACGTGACCATGGGGCTGCTGCAATGGTCACAAGTGTGAAAAATGGCCATAAATAACCTTTTTTCAGTGCTGTTGTAACCCTGAACCGTCACTAAATGAATTGCTGTAAGTCGAGGGCTACCTGTACTGCCATAAATATTGTTTAGGAGCATTTGATTGGTTAACAAGCAAAACAAATTATAATTTGGTCACCCCAGTAATTCTGGCCATTGCTACCACAAGAAAACCAAAGCTCAGATAGCTGCCAAATGTCCTCCTGTGTGACAAAGTCATAACAACGCAAGAGTCTGTACTCTTCTAAGTGCAAATACTTGGCATGATGCCCTTTCCAACTACAATGTGTGAATTCACGATAAGGGAGAAAAGCAGCTTTTAAAAATAGAGCTGGAAGAATTTTCCAGTAACTGGATTTAAATGGATATTTTGGAAAAGGATCCCAGGCACTAAACAGATAAGAGAAAGTTAATGCAGGATATGTTTCAACTTGCTGGTAGCGATTCATTTCTCAAGTTTTATGTTTTTTTTTAAAAAAAAACTCTCCAGTTTTTCTGTGAACACTTCTATGCATGCTGCATTCCATTTTTGCTTTTTTAATACACTTCAGGGATGCGGGCATTGTTACTTTTAGGAATTCTAATTGGACATAATTAATTCTTTCTTTTTCTTGGTTGATAGCTGTAATTGCATTAGTTAGTATTAGGAAATTCTACACTAATAACTTCTTTTGTTGCTGTATGTAATATTTCAGGCCAGGGGACACATTTGGAATTTGAAGGTATGTTCTGGCTTGTGATATAAGATAGTAAAAGAGTCAGATTTCTCACAACACCTCTTTTACCTTCTCAAGATTATTTTATCTCTGACTTTTTCTCCTTTGAATGCATATTGGACCAAGTTCTGTCTCTAATGATTATTTAACAATGTCTAACTAATGTATAACTAATAAATGCCATAAAATGATTGTAAAAGACTGACTGTGAAGGCTTTTTCTCACAAGTTCAACATATATACCAGACGTTTGGAGAAGGATATTATTATTATTTGCACTTCAGTCTTCAACAAATTGCTTTTCCTTGAATTTTGAATAACTCACCAGCATATAATGAAAAAATTAGCTATTGAATACATCTTTTAAGAAGAAGTTTTGCTGTACTCTTAACTATTAAGTTCAATATAGCATTCACCAACATGGCTTCCAGATGTATTAGATCTGTAACTTCCAGAACTTCAAGTGAGCATGATGCTTGGGAATTCTAAGAGTTGATCTTCGGAACAGCTGGAAAACATCAGGCGATTTTAGTACAATGGTCCATGAAGGAGCCTATACACCCTATCTGAAACCTCAGTTTTCTATTCCACAGAAACTAGTATTTGGAGTGATTACCCATCCCTCAATAAAAACATAACAAGTATTACTGTGTTTCCCCGAAAATAAGATAGGATCTTATTTTCTTTTGACCCCCAAAATAAGCACTTGGCTTTATTTTCAGGAGGTGTTATTTTTGAGATGCAGGAGGCAGTAAGTGTCGTCACCTCATGGCTGCTGCTGTGTTGCAATATTTTCAGGGAGGGCATATTTTCGGGGAGGGCTTATTTTAGTACAAGTTATTATTCAGAGAGGTCTTATTTTTGGGAAAACAGGGTATCATCTCAAGCGATAAACAAGTCCAAACACTTAATAGATAGTTTTTAGGGTTAAAAACTTAGCCCAACCCATTTTTTTTAAAAGGCAGAAAGAAAAGCTCTGTGTTTTTCAGCAACATTTGCTGTAACAAATACCAATTTTTCCACTTACCATATAAGTATGAGTATAAGACACACCTTTTTCCCTCAAAAAAGAAGCTGAAAATCTGGGTGCGTCTTATACACTGAATACAGCATTTTTTTGCCTCCTGAAACCCCACACCTTAACAAAAATAGCCAGTTTTTTGCTCAATTTTACCACCACCCCCAGCCCCCAGGAGCACTCTATAAGCTTTGTAAAGGCTATCCATGCCCCTTTTTTATGAAAAAACGGGCCCATTTCTATGAAAAATGGGCCATTTTGCTCGTTTTTGGCTCCTCACCGCCGAGGAGCAATCTGCAAGCACCCTAAAGGCTATTCATGCTTTTTTTGGGGGGGGGGAATAGGCCCATTTTTTTCAAAAGCAAGTCATTTTGGGGAGGTTTGCAGAGTGCAAAAAACTTCTTTTTAATAAAAAATTTTTATTAAATGTTTTGATCTTTAAAAACAATAGGAAAAACACAGCAAATTAAAAAAAACACAATAAGACAAAACAAAACACAGAACATACATACCAACATACACTAATTTTACAGCTTTCTATATCAGCTTTCCATCTTAGCTTTTATAATTCTCCCTTCTGCATTGCCTTCCTCTCACTATAACCTTGTTCTATAATGTAACAAACATAGCATTAACATTTATAATAGTATTCATTATTTATATCTCCATATATTTGTATTCTCTATTTTCTGTCTTGGCTTCTGTTTTCTAGGCACTTGTACCTTTTATTTCATACTTTATAGAAGTCCGATTCTTCTCTTTCTTTTAGTTCTATTGTCATTTTATCCATTTCTGCGCATTCGAGTATTTTCCTGATTGTAGTTTCATCTGAGGGTGTATTGATTTTTTTCCAGTTTTGTGCAAAGGCAATCCTGGCTGCAGTGATTATGTGTATGATTATGTATTGAGATTGTTTGTCCATTTTTTGATCCAGTAGTCCTAATAAGAATACTTCTGGTTTGAGTTCTATTTTTCGCTTAGTAATTTCTTCTAACCACTTCCGAATTTTGCACCAGATCTTGTGTCTCAATGATATTTTCTTTCATAATATAGTTAGAGAAAAAAAAACCAGATTATATCTATTATTCTGGAATGCATATGCACGCACATAAACACCTTTATTTTTGGCCAGAAATAATAGATAGGAATATTACATTATCATACCACTATCTCCCTCTTTGCTTCACACATCACTATTCTTCCCTTCCCCCAAACTTTGGTTTCAAAACAAACCAATGTGAGAAGAGGATGATCGGCAAATTGTCCTGTATATTCTCTACATAATCTTTGACTTTAAATAGGAAGGATGATTACGTTTTTCCCCAAAATTATTACCTGCAAAATTGAACAAGGAGTAGGTTGTCTTTCATTTGTTGAGACTAGATTAATAGGAAGATGGAGTTAAAAGGAAGCAAACAGGCAGGAATTGCAAATAATGATATATAAATCTCTCTCTCTCTCTCTCCCCCCCTCCAACTCTGGAACACCTCGAGCAATTTCAACCAAACTTGTGTGTCTTTTGTTAAGATACAGCCTGTTGTGCCTTAAAATGGATTCTACTGTACTGCCATAAAATGGATTCTATTGTACAGTGCAATGGAGTTGCCATGGTAATGGCTTCACAGTACTCTACAAGGGGGCTCCCTCTGGTAAGGGGGAAAATCCAACATTAGAAATTATGTTTAGTCTGGCCCAGAGATGGCTTGCTACGGGTTCACACTGGTTTGAAAATTGTGACTGGGTTGCCAAACTGGTAGGGACGGCGGGCTCGCCACGCCCCTGAACCGATTCACCGGTCGCTGCGGCATGGGTTTTTTGGGACATTTTTAATGTTCTGCACATGCACAGACGTATTTACAAGCAACTGTCCATGCGCATGGAGCAAATTTCACACTCACCGAACCAGCAGTAATGCTGCCAGAAAGCCACCTCTGGTCCAGATATTTTCCCTCTACAAATACCCTGACAATACCAGGTTATCAGCTAGTAAGTATATATAAGTGCACACTTGCTGAATACAGATTCTTACAACCTCTAGGTATACACATATTTTTGCCTATGTATGACAGTACTCTTATGTAAAACAGAACAGTTGTATTTATATACCCATATGGAGAGATCAAATGCTTTTATAATAGAATGTCTTAATTTCAAGGCAGTTTATTTTAATCAGTGGTTACAACTATTAATTATTTTATTCCTTCCAAGCCAACAGAATGTTGGAAAGAAATAATGTACACTTTGTCCATTAGGCTGGATGTAACTCTTTGAAAACTGAAGAGAACAACATTTATTACAGGAGAGTTACATTGACTTGAAAAATGGGCCAGATGTGCCTAGAGTCTGCAGATTATAATATATATATATATATATATATATATATATATATATATATATATATATATATATATATATGTGTGTGTGTGTGTGTGTGTGTGTGTGTGTGTGTGTGTGTGTGTGTGTGTGTGTGTGTATATATGTATATAGATAGATAGATAGATAGATAGATAGATAGATAGATAGATATAGATATAGATATATATATATAGATATATATATATATAGATATATATATATAGATATATATATATAGATGCATTTCTATGGGAGAAACAGATGTAGAGTTCCTTATTTCTTTGGTCCTGTGGTTTTTTTTTTTAATATGGCCTCTACTCTGTAAATTTGTCTATAACAAAATATGCATAAATGCACACGATTCTATCTTGTATACATTTTAGTGGCAGCAGACAACTCCTAGATGAACAAGCAGGGAAGTTGGCAGCATAAGGGAATTGTGTGTTTATGATCTTGTTTGATCTTGTTCTTTTGGAGAAGAGAAGTGGTGTCAAAATTCAAAGCTGACTTCTTTTTAATAGCAGGCACTGAAAGAATCACTCAGATTTTTATCAGGGATTGGATTTTCATAATTAAAACTAAACAAAGTTAACCAGTAAGGGGATTTTCCCTTCTCCAAATGTAATACAAAGGTTGGAAATTGTTCACTTTCACTGAATGCTCAAATTAGATATACCAGATAATTTAAAATTTTCTCAGGGAGGTGGGTGTTTTTCAAGTAGCCAGGCAGCAATCTCATAAGCACTAAGGAAATCAAAGTGATAAATGGTTCCTATAAGAGCACTTCAAGCCTTCTAAAAACTGAGGGACAAGAGTACAAAACGCAGCAAAATATCTTGGAGTTATTTAGCACAGCTGACTTGGGCATTACACAAGAATAAACTTCACCTAAACTAAGAAATATTTTTACAAACTTAAAAAAACCAAAATCCTTAGAAATGTACTAAACCTGGAAATTGCTCAGCCTATACGAGCATTGAAATAAATCATATCTTCTTGGTCTGTGCACATCTCTAACATCTATTCAAACTCCACTTGCTTCTAGGTTTAAGACACGTAAGGTGAAATATTTTGCCTCCATTTGTATTTCAGTCTTCTCTTGACAGATTAGCTACATTTAAACATTGCTACATAACTTGATAAAGGGGCCATTACCGTGAATTTCAAATTGTGATTATTTGTTTTAATCCCGTTTAACTCCTGTGCTTATTTGTTTTACAGCCCACATGGCGAGGGGGAAGCAATGAGTACCTAATGGAGACAAAGGAGATCCCAAATGTCTTTGAAATAATACAGTTTTATCAACAAATCTGGAATTGGGCATCATGTTTATTCAAATGACACCTAACCCCAACTTTATTCCTGAAGGTAACTATGACATCGTTTCCCCAAGATTAAAACCCAGTCGGAAAATAAGCCCTAGCATGATTTTTCAGGATGCTCGTAATACTGTATAAGCTCTACCCCAAAAATAAGCCCCAGTTAAGATCGTCAGACAGACAGATGCATTTAGAACCGTATTTTCCCCAAAATAATACCTAACTGGAAAATAAGGCCTAATACATCTTTTGGAGCAAAAAGTAATATAAAACCAGGTCTTATTTTGGGGAAAACATCAGTGGTGGGTTGCAGGCGGTACGCCCCAGGACGGGTGTATCAGAGCCAGGCCGGAGCACCAAATACCGCCCACCCGCCCGCCCTCGCTTACTATCCTTTTACACCTTCAGCACCTCTGTGCACGCGCACAGCACATACAGGGACTGTGCGACACTCCACTGAGCAGCTGGAGTATCATGGAGGCTCACAGAAACGCCAAGATGCATATGCACGTCCATGTGGATGCCGGCAAGCCCGTTCCAACCATACCGGTTGGAACAGAATCCCCAACCTACCCCTGGGAAACATTGTAACTTCCAGTACTCAGTATACCTATGCAAGAACTATTATATTTGATGAACATTTACCTGAAAGGAATATCACCTTCCTCAATTTAAGAACCTTCCCTCCCAAGAATAGTAAGCAAAAACAAAAAAAGTTCTAAGACTAGAAATAGGATGGTATTGATGGAAGTGGAGGAAGCAGATAGAAGTTAAAACTCTCTTGAAGGCTGAAGAGATCTGTTATTTTTCTTCCTTCTCATAATCCAGCTCTTAGATATATTTCTCTTAACCTTCTCTACTAAAATGACAGATGTCATATTGACTATGGAACACCCCATAACAACTTTATGTGCTATCTATGTGTCTCATTCACTGTGCTGAAGTCTATATTATTTCACTCTATCCTTTCATATAAAACTTACTTATAGTGCTTAATGTTCTTCAGATCTCTAAAAAAAGATAAACACACTCTCAAGTTAAGCTTGACTCCTTCAAATGAGGAGTAAAAAAATCATGCAATATTCTTAGAAGTATTAATGAAGTGGTTTGCACTGTTTTCATCCAGAATGTGTATTTGACTTTCCAGTGTAGCCAACACTGGAAAGGGTTGGAATTTCCTCAGCTAATAATCACATACATATTATGAGATGAAAACCCAATTTTGACAATTAGACTAACCACTCCATAGAACTTTATTCCATGGCCTTTGCAGCAAAGCCAACTTTTATTACATTTGATTCATACAGAAAATTAAATTTGGCATGTCTTTCTGTACCTTCTTTAACAGACTATATCACTGGAAGATGCCATTGATAGCATTCCTCTGTGGCTATTCCTGCAGTAACAATTTAAGAAGCCCCAATCTCGTTACTGAACAACAGAACAGCAGAATAAGAGTTGGAAGGCACCTTGGAGGTCCATTTAAAGATGCAAGCTATTTAATATTCCCAGGGAGGCAAATTGATAGTGGTGTAATAATTGGCATTAGTATAAAAATGGAAGGATCGGGAGGTAAGATGAGCATCAAATTTCTCTTCTCTAGGACATACATATTAATGCTCCTGTGCTGGAGTAGGCCAACCTTTTTTGCACTGAATGTACCCATGAAATTATGCTGACTTGAAGAACAGCCACATAATTAGCCTATCCCAAAAGCTAGCTGCATAGAGACCACATCACATTATCCTTGAAAGTATTACAGTTTGCAAGTTAAAGCTCATAAACAGAGTTCAAAATTCTCTTTGCACAACAGGCTAATCAGGGTTACCTATTCCTGGTTCACTGAATTACTCAAATTGCAGGGATCTGTAGAACACACTGAGTCACAAACTGGCTGCTTTAGCCTACTGTGTTATACAAACCCAGCTACAGCCTGAATTTATGAAGCCAAGATGCAACACAAAGCCAGCTGTGGAGCTGATTTTACGGCATAATCATTTCAAGTCTGACTATTAGAGTACAGGCTTTAAGAACTCCCTATGACAAGTTTCTCAAGCCAACTCTCACCCTGCTCTTCATTCCATTATGGTGGCGTCCAGGTTATTTTAACCCAACACTAATAGTACTCCCATTACTGTTTACCTAGTCATTTGATGTTTAGGATGCCTCTCATTTTATTTGGATAAAGAAGGTTGCACACTCCTATTACATTTACATTCTAGACAGTATTTTACGGCATCATCATCTTCTCTTTGGAAGCAAAATTCCAACTTAGCTTCCACTTTGGTTACATTAGTTCAATTTTCCACACGGATGACCTTGTATTGTCCCCCTCTAAATATCAGATCTGTAAGATGCCCACTTTCCAAAACAGTACTAGACAAATGTAAAAAGCTCTATTAATGGAAGAAAAATGAAATTATATTGTTAAAACCAAGGACTTAAACTCTTCCTGTATAGTCTTTATATAAATATGCATTCTAAGTTACATATCTCCAAATATCAACACTTTTTATAATCTTTGTGTAAATTTGCTATCCAAGTTATATAATGTTCAAACATCAATGCTGACTCAAAAGCAGTTGCATAATGATTATTTGAAGTTATGACTGAAAAAAAAGTTACAGCCTATCCTCGAAAGTTACATCATCACTCTCAAGATCATGTGACTGCTTTTTGAATACTTGACAACTGATTACATTTATGACAATATCCAGTGTCTGAAGATCATGTGACCATGTTTTATGACTATTTTGCTGTTTGCTGGCAAAAATACCCATTGGATGAACTGGATTTAGATTGACGACTATCTGATTCACTTAAAAACCATTTTAACAATGGCTGTAGAATAGAGTCCAGGCATATGGTGATTTGGTGACAACCACAAGGACTTATGACCAAAATTCCAAGTTCTGTTGTGATCATAATTAGCGGTGTTCCTGCATAAAAGGGCAGGTTTCAAGGAGAAAACTAGTTTTGAAGGCTTTGAGGGAGAATGAAAGAGAAACTTGGGAAGGGAGGAGAAGAAGAAATGGAACAGGGTACCTACATTTGGAATCCCTGAACTTAGATCCATGTTTCTGTTTCCCTTTCTTGTTCAGTCACTTCCAATATGTGAAGCGGCTTCTTTCTTGTGAGTGCTGGGGGAAAGTATTACAATGTAATCCTTTCTTATACAGACCAATGACCTTTTCACTGTCTGAAATAACCCCATTTAATTCGAGGCCAGAACTCCATCTCACAACTCCACAGCCAATCAGATGAGTGGGTCTAACTTTTTCAGCCAATGACAAGCAAATCATTCCCTCAGGTCCTTAGGCTTCTTTTAACCCTTTGAGCCGGTGGCAGGGTCATGCTAAGTTCCAGATGAGGAACACATTTACCATATCTGCTGTCTAGAGCTATTTTATCGGTGAAATGGGTAGCATGTAAATTTAATAAAGAAAATCTTTTTCACATGGTGTCTGACATGGAGGTTGAAACTCCCACATCCCTATTTCACCTTTCATTGGCTGGTTGATAAATGTACTGAAACAACAAAGTTTATTCATTAAGACTAAGGGGAAAGGGATGGATGGGGAGCCGGAAACATTATTAGATCTTTAATTCCAAAAATAAATTACTATCTGGATGGAAAGATGAAGTCATTGCTTTAATCAAATGTTTTATGTAATAAAAAATGAAGCCATGGTAACATTTGTTTGGTTTCCTCCAAAGGAGAAGAAAAGAACGAGGTGGGAACAGGAGGAACTAGCATGAGTAAACCTAGTTTGACTAAGGATGATCATTTGGGGAAATCATTAAAATACTTGGCCAGAATTATGCAATGGACATAATTATGCTTAGACAGTTGTACCAAAAATAAAAAAGGGTCCTTTGGTCACCAAAGGATTTGCATACCTTGCAACAGACAGTTCAGTAAATTATCAGCAATTATTACACTAAGGAAAATACAATGTATGAACCTTTAAAAAATTTTGGTAAATACCCATGTATATATTAAATAGCCATTTTTTTCTCCTTTTGTTTTATAAATAAATTTCCTACCAACTTTCTATGGGAGGAAAAGTGATCAGATTTTGTAGGGATAACAGTCCAAATGGTTCATTTTTGCTTTCAACAACAAGCCTTAAGAAAATATGTACATAGCTATAAAGTTTATGATTTGATAATATCCTGGTTCAAGAGGATTATATTGTTTTTTTTAATTTTCTTTTTCTTTCATTGTTTAATCCTTTTTAGACATTTGTATGTAAAACATTGTGTTAATTTCAATGGGAGTGGCATATAAGGCTTGTAAAATAAATAAAAGATGCAACAAATATGAAACCACACTGAGAAAACAGAAAAATTAATTCAAACAACAAAGCTGTTTTTAAAATGAAATTAAAATGTTTTTCGAGACATTTAAAAGTAGATCAGGATAATGACCCTATCTTTCCTTTTCTCTAGCTTATGCATTAATCATGTTTATATGAAAAACCTTAAACCAAACCAGCTATTTTAAGTTTTTAATACATGGCTTCGCAAATGTTGATGATGAAAAATTTCGTGCTAAGTTTTTTGCTCAAAATTGTAAACTACTAGTTAAAAATAAAGTGTTCCAATATCTCAAGGGTTGCCAGAAAAAGAAGGAGTCAAGCTATTCTCCAAAGGATCTGAAAACAGGACAAGAAGCAATGGGTGGAAACTAATCAAGGAGAAAAGCAACCTAGAACTAAGGAGAAATTTCCTGACTGTGAGAATAATCAGTGGAACAGCTTGCCTCCAGAAGTTGTGAATGCCCCAACACTGGAAGTTTTTAAGAAGATGTTGGATAACCATTTGTCTGAAGTGGTGTAGGGTTTCCTGCCTAAGCAGGGGGTTAGACTAGAAGACCTCCAAAGTCTCTTCCAACTCTGTTATTCTATTCTTGTCTGAAATCACTTCATTAGTTTATTCCTTTTAATATAGAGGGGGTATCTCATCTCTTATTGTTTCTTTTTCCTGCCTCTTTTCAGCTATTCTGGTCATTATTTCAGTTAATTTTATTACAGGAGTTTCTTTCCACTTAGCAACTTCCAGCAGGCTATGAAGTCAGTATTTATTACTATAGTAAATCCCTGGGGTGTTTGGATAGCTCTGTTCATATAATTCTCAGCTACTGTACTGGAAACTATTTTTGGTAGACATTTTGGGGTGATGTTAATGCATACAAAAATGTATTGGACCTGGCAATATTTGCATAAACTGTTCTTCTACAACCTTCTCTGAGTGCCTTAACCTGGCTTCAGCCACTTTTTCCTTAGGTCCCGAGAGTTGTAAATACAATGGCTGTGGATTTAATATTTTATTCTTTCATAATGGTAGCGTTTCATTTTCTTCACCCCTTACAAGACGCGTGTCAAACTCAAGGCCCAAGGGCCGCATCCAGCCTGCAGGGCTGCCCTGGAAATAGCAAAGGACCAGCCCACAGTGCCTCTGCCAGTGAAAATGGTGCTTGGGAGGGCCAAGAGCTCAGGGCTCCACAAGTGCCCCCAACATGAGTGATGTTGAGCTGGTCACTGACACTCTGGCCATACTCCCCACCCTTTCCGATGTCAACCACAACCACGATGCAACCTTCAATGTGTGTTTGGCACACATTGCCTTACAACTATGGATAACAAATGCAAAAAGACTAATGCATAGTTTCATCCTTCTGGTGATCAAACAGGGACTTACCCTGGCCATGCATGTATATTTTATCCAGTTAAAAGATGAAACCATCCTTTTGATTATCATAAATAATGCATCTAAGCTTGCAGACCTCTGGGAAAAAATAGCAGAATGAACATAGTTCTGTGAAGAGAAGAGCCAATGATTGCAGAATAAAGAGTAAACTGGCTCTCTGATAACCCTTCTCAGGACAAGGAGAGAACTTGAGATTGCCCATAAATGCTCCATAAAGCTGCTTGTGAGGAAACTGCAAAACAGTGGTCTTTAATGGGGTATCTTAGAACTTATAAAATGGTGATTAAAACACTTGATTTTAGAAAGTTACAAATTGACTATGAGTCCAAATAAATTTGAAATAAGATTTTGAAATTACTTACAAAGAATCATTCCTATGGGAAAATGTTTTTTTACAAAAAAACCCATAAGATTTTAACAATTAGATCACTAGAATAAGATCACTAGAAAGATTACAATTAAAAAGAACAATTGCATTCAACTTACAATTACAGAATGAAGTAAAGTATTTGAATATTAGACATATTAAAGGATATTTTTGATCAATGGATCCTGAAATTAATTTTAGAAATACCTTCAATTATAGATACCCTGTGTCTATAAGATATTATGGAAGAGAAACAAATTCTTTCTCACAAGACTGGGACCAAGTGGTTTGCCTCATGAACAGTAAGGAAAATGGTGTTATATTGGACATAAAAAAGAAAATGGGCTGATGTTTTAACAATTAAAAGGGATAATTTAAATAACGAACCATAAGAGTGGCCTGGGTAAATTTCCCATATTGTATTTACAAATGCAGCTTGTTAAAGTTTTAAAGAATTATGTTAAGTCAAAGAAATAATGGAAAGAGCTCAAGTTATACAACATTATTTGAAGTGAGTAAAAATTAAGATTAACAGTTAAAGGGAGGAATATAACATTGGTTTATTTGATCAAGGTTAAAATATGTCTGTTATTTCTTGTAACTCTTACAAGAACTTTTGCTGACACCTCTGCTGTTGAAATGATGCTTTATGGAATTGTTTATACATAAGAGAAATGGGAAGAAGACATTTTTTTAAAAGGTGATAAATTACTAAAATTTATTGTTTATATTTGTATAAAGAGTATGAAGATTACATTTTTCCTATTTCTCCATTTTCCTCTTTTGTCCACCTTTTATTCCTCCTTTTTCTCATTTTTCAGTTTGTATTAGTTTTTATTGTAATGATACTCTTCAATAAGAATATTGTAAATAATGTCTAGACATCTTATATTTCACTATTTTAGGTATCTTTATTCTGTATTTTTTTCAACTAAAGTAAGGAAATGCTACTTCTCTGGGAAACAGCTTTTTTCATGCACATTCCTATGCCTAATACTAACACTATTTGTAAGAACTCAAGTTGGCACACATCACAGAGATTTTATTGCATTTTGCTCCACTGCAAAGTGTTTTAATATATAAAAAGGAGTCTTGGGTTTAGCAAGGAAACTTGTTTCTGTTGTCTAGTTCTATCTTTATTCACATCTATCACTATAATCCTAAACCTAACTACATTTTTCTTTAACTTTACAATTTTGCATCCTTGGATTTCCATTATTACCCTTTGAGTACAAGCCCTAGATTTTTGGACTGAGATCCCGGCACAATTATTTGCAATGGCTTTCAAAGTTGGAGCTCCTTTGAGTACTAAATTCACTCTACTTAAATTATATTTTTATTTTTTATATTGGAGCCATGGTAAAAGTTAGGAGGCTTCTCCCCAGTCTCTCTGCTTTGGGAATAAGTTTTTAGAAAGCAGACTTACTTGGAAGTAAATTCCTTTTTTGCAGTTACTTTTTAACTCCTAGGAGAAAAGTGTTTAGCTGAATTGGCTTTTACAATCTGCTTGAGAAAATCAAATTACAGTTCATTCTGATTTTGGTTTATTTAGTGCCAACTTCTGTATGCTCAAACACCTTAGCCTATTGTCTACTTTGGGAACTGGCTTGGGTTGTTGGGTAAAACTCCCATTGTTTGATCATTACATAACATCTCTCACCACCAGTTGATATTTCTCTCATCACATACTTGATTCAACTACTGGATCTGACCTCACACCTGTCACACCACTAATTCCAATTCTACCTAAATTTTATTTCATCACCCATCCCTTCACTTTCCCCCATTCCCACACTTTTTTCTATCCCTCTTATACAGCTTCATTTGGGCGTGGTTACAAAAAGTGAACAGTGGGGTCAATGTCCTTCACTCTTCATATCAGTTGTGTTAAATGAACAGTTTCTCAGGAAAAGGAAGTAGGAAGCAGAGCAACACAGCTGTAGATCCTTTCATATATTAATTTCAAAACAATCCTGTGTAAAACTTAAACCCTCTGTTCACATTTCCTGGAAATGAAGCCCTAACAAACATAGCAAGACCAAAAGTTTGAGATTTAAAAAGGTGTACAGGATTGCAGCCCATTCCCGCAGAATTTCTTTACCGAGGATTATTGCATAAAGGGGAAAAGTAAAGTGAATATATGGGTGCATATTATAATGCCATATGTTTAATTCATGGCTTTCTATTCCCCATATTTCTAAAGGAAAACAGACTAAGATGTTTTAATAAGCCTAATTTGCATGATACATTTTGTAACCTTGGCTACATTCTACAAGCACTCCGGGAGTCCAGGAACCAGGTCAAAAGTCTAGAACTAAACAGACGACCAGCAGCTTCCATCTATTCATGGGTTACTGTTTTATAACATAAGCAAACTCAGGTAGTTGCTTCAAAGACTTAACACGTAGAAAAGACTGGCAGCGTACGTACAAGCTGCTGCGGTTACCTATGTTGACTCTCCCGGATAAAGTCTAAGGCAGTGCATTATAAGCTAGCTACTAAAAAGGACACTTTGGGCACCTCGCTTCTCAGATAACAACGGCAGCTCCTCAAGGAAGGTCCAGCTGCGCCGTTTTACAGAGGCTGGTTCAAAAAGAATGCCCATTGAGCGCAATGAGGTTTTCCTGCAAATGAACAGGTTCGCAAATATGAAAAAAAGCAGCTGTCCCGCTTTAAAAACTTTGAGGGAGAACGAAAGAGAAACCAAGGCTCCCTGGAGAAGAAACGGGGCAAAGTACCTACTTTTTGAATCCCTGAACTCAGATCCATGGTCCCACTTGCTTGCTTCCCTCCGTGTTCCTCCAGCTGAATCGGACCGCCACCAGCAAAAGCGCTTCGCTTCAGCGATTAACAAGCGACTTGTCTGTTGCGGGGTGTCAGGCGGAATTCGGATTCAGCAAGTACCACGAATTCCACTTTCTGATCCGGAGCGCTAATCTCCTGGCCGCCTGAGCGAAGTCCCTTTTATAATTGGAGCCCACAACTCCCTCTTACAGCGCCGCAGCCAATCGGGCGAGCGGCTCTAACTTTTCCAGCCAATGAGAAGCGAATCATTCGCCTCAGGTCCTTAAGGCTTGCTTTGAAACCCACGCTGAGCAAAGGGCGGGGTGGGTGCTGCGTTCCAGCTGGGAAGGCGTCTGCCACATCTGTTTCACGTGGTGTCTGAACGCGGAGGCCGAAAGTCCCCGCATCCCTATTTCGCCTTTCACAAGGCAGGCCGGGAGACTTTGTGCTAAAGCAGCCGAGTTCATTCATTCAGGGCTGGGGGCGGAGCGGAGCTAGCGATATTATTAGCTTTTTAAATCCAAAAATAAATTCCTATCTCGACGGAACTGATGAAGTCACTGCATTAATCAAACGTTTTATCTAATCCAAAAATAGTTGTAAGCCATGGTAACATATATTTTTTGGGTAAATAAAATGCAAAAGGAAAAGAAAAATTCCAGAAGTGAGAGCTGGAGGAACCAGCCTGGAGAAAGCTTGTTTGGGTAAGGATGATCTATGATTTGGGGAAATCATTAAAATATTTGGTCAGGAATTATGCCATAAGTGTTGCTATGCTTGGACTGTTGCAGCAAAAAATAGAAAGGGGCCCTTTGGCCCCTGAAGGATTAAGACATACTGTGGATACTGTACAGATTATAAATCCTATTTCATCCTGTGCATGGCATGATTTTCATTTGGTAAATCTGTACATGGTTACAGATAAAATATTTAGACTAAAATATAAATACTTTCAAATATTTCAGCCAAGTGAATTTGGCATAGAAGTTATCATTCAGATAACATTTCCTTGTGTTGCGGTTAGGTTTTATGTAATGATTCCTGTATTTAGGACAGCTGAGGAAGGGGAGACTAATAAATTTATATTGAGAATAAGTGTCTAATTATTAAACAGCTGTCCATCTCACAGACAGTTCATACTTAAAAGTTACAAGTTAATACTTAAAAGTCATTTAACAATGAAAACATCGAAAACTACAAGTAGTCCTTGATTTACCGCTACAATCGAGCCCCACATTTCTGTTGCTAAGGAAGACATTTGTTAAGCGAGCTTTGTCCCATTTTATGACTTTTCTTGCCAGAGTTGTTAAGTGAATCTCTGCAGTGGTTAAATTAACAACTTAGTTGTTAAGTGAATCTGGCTTCCCCACTGAATTTGCTTGTCAGAAGGTTGCAAAAGCTGCTTACATGACTCCAGGACACTGCAACCATCAAAAATATGACCCAGTTGCCAAGCATCTGAATTTTAATCATGTGACTGGGGATGCTGCAGTGGTCATAAGTGTGAAAAACTGTCATAAGTCACTTTTTTCAGTCCCATTGTAACTGGTTTCTAAATGAACTGTTAAGTTGAGGACTAACTGTATTAAAAACTGAGCTATACTAAACAGAAGGTGAAGTTATGTTAATATAGCAGAGCCACTTCATCTGGGGTACCCAGGTCTATCTACAAAACCAGGTTTTGAGGGACTTCCACAAGCTTGGAAGTGATAAAGCCAACCTCCACTCAATAGATGGTTTATGGTTTATGGTTTTATTATTTATAGGCCGCCCTTTTCCCTGAGGGGACTCAGGGCGGCTTACAATATATAGGGAGGGGAGTACAAGACAGTAAGACATAAAACAATACATAAGTAAAAAATAGTACACAACATTCATCATTCGGGTGGGGACGGATTACGATCTTTATCCCCAGGCCTGACGGGATAGCCAGGTCTTGAGGGCTGTGCGGAAGGTCTGGACGGTGGTGAGGGTACGAATCTCCACGGGGAGATCGTTCCAAAGGGTCGGAGCTACTACTGAAAAGGCTCTCCTCCGTGTAGTTGCCAGTCGACACTGACTGGCAGATGGAACTCGGAGGAGGCCTAATCTGTGCGATCTAATAGGTCACAAGGAGGTAATTGGCAGGAGGCGGTCTCTCAAGTACGCAGATCCACTACCATGAAGGGCTTTATGGGTGGTAAGTAGCACCCATAATAGATAAGAGATTCCACCACTTAACCACTGCAGAGAAGGCCTGCCACTTACAGTAGGATTTGCTTAAGATGGAACTTGCATCATGCTTGCTTAGCTGGATCTGGTGGGACAAGCAGATGAATTTGGGGAAATACAGTCTTTCAAATATCTGTCTCATGCCATGAAGGGATTTAAACATCAATACCAACACCTTGAATTTGACCCAGAAACAAATTGGTAAATGCAGCTTGCAAACCAAAATCTATACAGTGTGTAAGATGTTACAGTGGATTTATAGAACTGTTTAATAAATACATTTACAGGATCATTTGCCACAGAGATTTAGTGCAGTTCACTAATGGGGATGAAGAGGAGTCTGCTTTCAAAGTTTCTAGAACTTTCCATGAGCCAAGAATGGGAAATGAGGTGGATACTGATGATCAGAGTTCTTAAAGTAGAATTGAAAGGAGATAGTACAGTAGACTTTCAAATTAGGGTTTGCTGAGTGATCTAATAGTTTCAGACTGCAATCAGGATCACCTCAGGAAGTGTTGGATAAAGAAGCAAAGAGGCTGTGAATACGTAATCATCTCCAGACTCTGAATTCAAACCCACATACAAACCCTTGGGGAGATAAAGTACAGTAGGCATTTGGTAGGTAGAAAATGTAATGGACGTTTGCTACTCGGCCTGTATACTTAACAAAACTGTAATTGATTTAAGTGATTAATGTAAGATTTTGAAAAGGGATAGGAAAATCACTGGAAATCAAACTTCATAGCTTTTGCTGAGAATAAATAAAGTCTCAACTTGAAAAAGAGGAAGAGGCAGAGCAGCCATTTTTAAATATTTTCAGACATCTCCCTGCCCCCAAGTAGCTTTGGATGATAAGAAAAATCTGTCTGTCTGTCTATCTTGATGTTACCCATTCAATCAGGTCCACCTCTTGGCGATTTTATGGGTCAGGTCTCTCCACATCTTTTGAAATTGCACTGCTTGAGTTTCTCTATGCTCTGGCTGTTGTCAGCTTTGATGATGTCATGCCATTGTGTTCTTTGGTGGCCTGGAGTCCTTTTACAGCTACCTCTTCCCAAGAAAAGTTGCTTTTTCAGTAAAAGGAGGATCCAGATTGTTAAGACCTGTATGCTGACTCTGTGAACTGCTTAGAGCAGGCTGTAAAGCACTATGAAGCAATATATAAATCTAAGCGCCATTGATATAAAATAAAATATTTAAAAAACTGTATGGCAGGAACACATACAAGAGAGTGTGTTCAATTATCTATCCTAAAGCCATCTAGTAGGCTCTACTCCCTGGGTGTGAAACTCGATTTCATTGAGGCCACAGGGTTGTGTTCGACCTTGGGCCAGTGTGGGTGTGGCCAGGGTGGGTGTGGCCAGCTCAATGTCATTTGTGTTATCAAATGCTACTTTTGCTAGTAGTTTGTTTTGATAGCACTCTGCCAGCAAAAATGGAGCTTGGGAGGGGCACACAGAGCTCTCCCAGGCTTTATTTTCGGCTGTGACAGCATCCTGCAGCCTTCTGCCAGTGAAAATAGAGCTCGGGAGGGCCATGTGCCGGTCCTTTGCTGTTTCCAGGGCGGTCCCGTGGGCCAGATCTAACCACCTCAAAGGCCGGATCCTGCCCCTGGGCCTTGAGTTTTACATGCCCGCTATATTCTATCAAGGGTTCCTCAAACCAGTTACAGAATCATGTTTTAAGGATCTTCTGGGAGGCCAATAGAACTGTTGCCAACCTTATTGCATTAGAGTCTATATTGGCAGAATTCAAACATGTAAAGCTGTCCAGATTATTGATTGGAACATTACAAAGCAGAGGAAGAATTGGAAAAATATCTGATTTTGAAATCATTAGTTTGTACAGTTGTGAGCTTAAAATAGAAGGTCAGAGGAAACTGTAGATATTTATATTAACTTCCATTGAGTGATATTTTAATGTTGTAACCAAGACCACAAATTGACTTGTTTCTTTTTTGTTTAAATAAACAATTCCCCATCCCAATTATCTCTGGTGGAAAAAAGAAGTCAAAATACATTTTTCTAAGAATTTTAAAGGTGGGACACCATCCAGGAGAACAAATTTATTTTCCTAATCTCTAGCCTATGTATTAATGTTTTTAAGGAAAAACCCTAACTCAAACCACACTATTTTTTCTTTTTAATACATGGCTTGGTCGTTCTCAAATTTCTTTCACATGTTGATGAGGAAAACATAAGAGACCAATTTTGGGCCTGGCTCCTCCCCCCTCCATTTGTTTAAATAGCTTCATAAAAAGTGGCATTTTGTTCCTCAGCCTGTTTGAAATAAGTTTCTAGGAAACAGTCCAAGAGATATAGATTCTAATGAAGTATATACAAAATTGTCTTACTCAGTTTTGTGGAAATGATTTTTATTTTATCTGATCTAGCAGCAAACTAGCAAGGCACAGGATGTTTTGGCAGGGTTTAGTTAGACCTGGGGAGGAACTAGCCTGATCAATCCAGAAAGTTGTGAAAATGGGATGCAGTAATGTTGGTTGCCCCCCCCCCCCCAAGAGAGGATTAAGGTGGCAACAACAGAGTTTCCCTCCATTCATAAGTTCACAGTAATTATAGATTGGGTGTACATAGGAGGGATCCTTCATGCTCTCTGTGTTTGGTTGTTTTCTGGCAGACATTTCATTAACCAAACTAGCTAACACCATCAGTATTAGTATTATCCTTTAATAACAAGGAGTTTGGAAGGGTAGCAGCAGCACAGCTGTGAATGATCTCAGGCGATTAAACCCATTTCAGTTTGGCATTTGTGCTTTAGCTTTGAGACAGAATCATCTTTAATCACTGTGATAGCAAATCTTAATTTGGAGCAAGGGATGACTGCATGTGATATCTAAAAAAAAATAACCAATCCCATAGGTTTGGAAGGAATTTTAGAAGTCATCTAGCCCAACTCACAGCTTAATGAAGGATTCACTAATCATTTTTGACATATAACCTCTCTCTGAAGATCTCAGTGAAGGGAAATGTATTATTTCACGTGGCAGTGTATTCCATTGACTGACAGCTAATATAACCAGGAAGTTCCTCCCTGCGTCAACTTCTTTGCTTATAGCAATAGCACTTACTTACATATTGCTTCACAGTGCTTTATAGCCTTCTCTAAGCAGTTTACAGAGTCAGTCTATTGCCCCCAACAATCTGGGTCCTCATTTTACCCACCTCTGAAGGACAGAAGGCTGAGTCAGCCTTGAGCCTGGTGAGATTCGATCTGCCAAACTGCTGGCAGCTGGTGATCAGCAGAAGTAGCCTGAAGTATTGTACTCTAACCACTGTGCCACTGTAGCTCTTATAGTTTTAATCCAATGGTTCCAATCCTCCTCTGGGGCAAAATAAAAGAATCCCACTCTTCTTTGTAACAGCCCTTTAGATAATTATAATTAATTGAAGGTTTCTATCTCATTTCCTTTCAGTTGTGTTAATCTCTACCTAAACTTCTTGAGTTGAATGAAACTCCTTAAGTAATCTTTATCTAAACTTTTTGAACAAACAATTTTTTCTGAGTTTATTAAGAAGAAAGGGTTGAAACTATAAGGATAACAGCAATTGAAATATTTCCAAACATATGGCCAACATAGCCAAACATTCATTAGAGATTTTCTTACTTTGTATTTTTTTCCTGTTCTGAGAACCAACAAAATGACAAGTCTTTTCATTGATAACAAATATATGTGCGTGTGACTATTTATAAAACAGCCTCCTAGGACAGTGATGGCGAACCTTTTTTTCCCTTGGGTGTCGAAAGTACGCTTGTGTGCGCGATCTATCAGGCGCAAATGCCAACACACATAATGTAATGCCCCCTGCAGGCCCTGCCCTGTGCATATGTGTGCATGTGGGACTCCTGTTTTAGTGTTAGCAGGCCTCCCTGAATCCTCCTGGGACCAAAAACGGGGCGCAGGGGGCCACCTCATCCCCCATCTCCTTAGTTCTAGGTTGCTACTCTCCTTGGTTCATTTCCATTCTTTCTTGACTTGTTTGTTGATACTTTGGAAAATAGTTTGACCCCCCTCATCTTTATAGGAGCCCTCAAATATTCAAATTGTGCTATCATGTTCCAATATTTGAGGGGCTCCTACAATGTCGAGGGGGTCAAAGTATTTTCCAAAACAGGTTAGGATAGGTACAGCAATTATTTTAAATTGGGATTGCCTTTCCAGAGTGATCTATGTATTGGAAACCTAAAGGCTGGTAACTATAAGATGATTTGAACACTGCTGCTTTACAGAGTAATTCAGATACTATAGCTATCAAAAGAGGAAGCATTTGGATTGTTCAGTGATGCAAATACAATACCTATGCTGTAATGTCTAATTAGCTATTGAACCATGTTCAAGATATTGTGTTTGGTTTATGAAGCTATAAGCAGTATGGAACAATTTTTTCTGAGAAAATGTAATTTTTTCTATACAAATCTATTGAGACTTTGTGATCTGTGGAGAGGACCAGCATGCTTCTCATGCCAGGAATTTCTGATGTTTTGTGTGCTACACAAAATTTTACATTATGACATCTACACTTTCAATGGGATGTTTTTATTTGAGATTACTGTAGGGATTTCTACTGTGGAGCATTGCCACCAAGGATTAAAGAGTAGATCATTCGTTAATTCTCTGGCTGTTATATAGCCAGCTACCTCCAAAATGCTCTTTCCTAAAAAAAAAAAATGATTAAAAATATTTTTTAAAAGCAATTATACTCGTATACTGTTGACAATTTAATTGTAAGCATTTTAACAGTGGGGAAAGCACTGAATCAATGTTTTAATAAATAAGCTATAATTATTTATTAAATACAGTGAAGTACATTTTGTATGACCCATTGTGATCTGTTTCCAAGAAACATGCAATGGATTGTGCTAAGTGTCTCATTCAAATTAGAAGACTTTAGTTTTGAGTAAACATAATTAAACTGCAATTTCCTACTCTGCACAGTCTGTTTGTGGTTTCTTTATTGGTTTGAAGGACAGATCCAAAAGACCTTTCACTTATGAGGATGAAGCATCTTTTTAAATAATTTATGCAATCCTAATCACTAAACACTGAAAGACAATTTAGGGTCCAGTGCTAAGAAATATTCATCCATCCATCCATTTATTCGTTCATTTAAATGATTTATAGGTCACTTCATTCTAGATTGGGTCTGAAAGTTTAGAGGAAAACATAATGCATTTTTTAAAAGGGAGGACAAAAATTATATTATATAATAATTTTATAATAATTATAAAATATGCTCAATTTCAAACACTGTACATTTTAAGCAAAATTAAATAGTGTTTGCTGGGAAGATTGAGTACTTTGATTTGATAATAATATATTTCAATTAAATATTTTTAATCCAAATATAGATTTTAGCTCAACACAGCTATCAGGTTTGTACAATGGGGAAGTAATACTTTGAAAATAAAATTGCACATGAATTATAGTGTTATGAAAAGAAATCTTATTCTTTCATTTAAGACACTGTCATGAATCACGACATAATCACCGTTTCAAATAACCAAGCTATCGTGTCCTTTCTACACCCAGTGTATAGTCTCCTCTGTGTTTCCAGATATGGTCATTTGTATGATTCAGAGCAATATGTTTCAAATATTTGAGCTTGCTTGGATTATGTTGCTAATCCCTTTGAGTTGTACTCATTTAGCATGTCGTCACAACCAACTTGAACTCCATGATTTATTTTTATGACATATGTTTGTACACGATTGTTGTGTTGTATAGTTTTCAAAAACGAATAAAATACTGAGCTGGGATCTTTATAAGTATGCTTTATGAAGGGCTTTAATGGCATTTAGTTATTTGTGTTTTGGGGAGTAAAATTTAGACTATAAAGATGAGTAACTTCATAATTTCAAACACAGGCAAACTGTAGGATGACTTCTAGTTTTTATTTTTCTCCACCCCTACGATCAACTTAGCAAAAGCATAATGTACTTTTTTTTTTGCCTTTTGTTAAATTTAACCCCCCCTCCCCGAAATAATATTAAAATCAGACCTAGGAAAGAACAGTGAAATAAAGACCAAAATTGTATTTTTAGGGCTATCATATTTTGGCTGCAAAAATCTGACTATGTGAACAAAACAATACAGCTTTCTGTGTCTGTATGCTGCCATCTGGGAATAGCCGGTATTTTTGTAATCCAGATCTGCTAGCTATAATATCGTCAAACTGTACAGTAGTTGAACACCTAAAAGACAATGACAACACCAAGTCAAAAATTGACATAACAATTTAAACTGGAAATTCTGCAGTCATTAACCTAGAAGAAATTCAAATATTCAATCAGAATATTCTGATATTCCGGGCAGAATTCCAAAACATGTTTTTTTTTTCCTGCTGACCTCTGACTAATGCGATTGTACTTACCTATTATTCAGGATTCACATTGTTATTTTATTCTATCAGATCTATTTCTGCACCAGACATATTTTGCAACCATCCTGGGAAAGTCTGATGAAGGGCGAAAGGATCTTAATTTTTGGAAAACCAGAGATCACTTCCTGTATATTTCACCAATCCACTGTTCTTCGTGAGTATTTGTGAATCAGCAAAGCATGTTTAAGTCTGCTATGACAATGAAAGATTAGTAAATCAGTAGTAAAAACTTCAAATTAGCAGAGTACTCATAGCTAAACAGAATTCCTTTCTTACAATGGCAACATTCTTAGGAAAGAAAATCCTAGACTTCATGTCTCTTTCATGTCCTTTTATAGTTCTTTGCAATGAATTGCTGAAGTCAAAGATGCAGGACGTTGCTCAATGCCATTCAGATATCTCAGTCTGTTTCATGGAAAATGAGCCTGTAGAAAGTTAGGCAGCCACTCAACACTTGGTCACATCCCAGTAACTCCACAGCTCTTGAGTCACTGGAGTTTGAATGAGGCCAGAAGAAACTTTTTTTTACCATTTGAGATATCTCCCCCCCCCTTTTTAGAAATTTGATAATCCCTGGATAAAATTTATAGAAATTCAGTCCCAGCATGTGGATGACAAGGGTAGAACTTGGATAAGAAAAATGATTATTAAGTAAATGAAAAAAGGCAAATTCCTGTATTTTTAAAAAAAATAATAATCCACATTTACTTTGATCAAGTTCTGAAATGGAAAACACATTTTTTTATGCTGGAATAATATGTGGCCTATCAATAGGATGCTGAAGATCACATCGCAAATCATAGACTGGGCTAGGAACTCAGGTGAATTTAATTTACCCTGATAATTATTAAATTATCATTTTACAGCACTCAATTAAAAGCAGCAACAAAGGATATTTCCATATCATATATAACACTTTCCCTTCTTTAAAGCTATGTTTTAGAGACAACTTCTGGATGTGCTCCAGAGATTGCATCCAAGGCAGAATAATAATATTAAGAAGTGTTGTGAGAGTATCAGTACAGATGAACTAATTTTGTAGTCTTAGAAAACATGAATATAAATGACAGCAATGGCTACAACATAATAATGAAATGGTGTATCTTTCTGTGTGTACAGGATTTAATTAAATTCAGCTGTCAGTTCTAGTAATGGCTGTCAGGAAAGCAAAGAGAGATTTCTTCATATGTCAATTTTAGTTGCAATTATTTCTTCATGGTTATATTTCCTCGGTAGAAAGGCAGTATGACTGCTACTGCTACTGTGGAAGATGCATTCTAGCTCCCCCCCCACACACACACTCAAGGTCATTGGATGCTACTGAGTCACTGAGTGAAAATGTGTCTTTTAATTTGGTCAAAAAAGGTGTATGTAAAGGCTGTGATAATTCCTTCGACATCTTTCTATATTTGGTTACCTTGCACCTTTAATGTAAGAGGAGTGGAATGTTATGTCAATTCACAAGGACAATTCTTATTCAACAAAAATTATCATGCAATGTAAAACTGAAGATTTATAGGTGTCTGTTTGTTCTTAATAATGTCTTGTGCAACAATTAGCAAGTAAACATGATGGGATGTCTAAGATGAAAGCATTGGGTAGTACACTTGAACATTACCAGAGGTGGTATTCAGCAGGTTCTGACCAGTTCTGGGGAACTGGTAGCGGAAATTTTGAGTAGTTCGGAGAATGGGTAAATACCACCTCTGACTAGCCCCACCCCCATCTATTCTCTGCCTCCTGAGTCCCAGCTGATCAGGAGGGAATGGGGATTTTGCAGTAACCTTCCCCTGGAGTGGGGAGGAAATGGAGATTTTACAGTATCCTTCCTCTGCCATGCCCACCAAGCCATGGCCACAGAACTGGTAGTAAAAAAATTTGAATCCCACCAATATGTCTGTACTGAGTAATTGTAGGCCTTGGAATTTATGCATTTCCTTGATTTTCTTCTGTTCGTTCTTAGACACCAAATAATATACCATAGCCCTGCCCACCAAAACACAGCTTCTATTGTATTTACAAATATAGTCATGTTTTTTCTCTATGAATGGGATATCATTTGTTATTACAAATAAGAATACGTGGTGTGTTCAATTGTATTCCTGGGGGTGGAGCAACCACTGTTTGTATGTCTACTTCAGGGGTAAATCCCAAAGTTACTTTGGGATTTGCCCACCATCTAGTCAGAACTGAAGAAGCTTCTTGGATGTGAAGTGAAACATCTTCAAAGAAAAACCAGAAAGTCCAGTTGCCTCTTGAAATAGAACCTCTAGTCACATCTGTTGCATCTTTTTCTTTCTGTACCTCTGTTCTTTTCCACTGGTATCACATCAGGAGCAATCTCTACAATATAAGAAAAAGGTCCAGTTCTTTCTCTGATGTTTCTACTTATCCATCTGTGCTTCCTAATGTAGTCTTTTGCTAATAGTTTGTCCAATAAAGACGTATTACAGGCTGAGAAGACTGATCAATGCCTTTCAGCTATCTGCTTTGAAATTAAGTTTGGAAAGGTTGAAACTCATTTCAAGTTGTTTAAATTGTATTGGTGTATTCCTGGCCATCAAACAAAACTTTATAGTTTCTAATTGCATACAATCAAGTTTAATGAAAAGAAGGACGGGGATGTAGTGGTGGGTTTCCATTTTTTTTACTACTATCGTGCGTATGCTCGCAGCGAGTGGGTGGAGCCTCCCAGTGCTGCTGCTACCGGTTCGCCTGATCACAGCCGAACCGGAAGCAAAACACCTGTGCTGGGATGACATGATAGCAATGTCCCAATATCTAAGGGGCTGTCACAAAGAAGAGGGAGGGGGTGTCAACATATTTTCCAAAGCACCTAAAGGCAGAACAAGAAATAATGGATGGAAACTAATTAAGGAGAGGACCAACCTTGAAACATTTCCTGCCAGTTAGAGTAATTAATGAGTGGAATCGCTTGGCTTCAGTAGCTGTGGATGCTCCATCACTGGAGGTTTTCAAGAAGAGATTGGACAACTTGTCTAAAATGCTATAGAGGCTCCTGCCTGAGCAGCGGTTGGATTCGAAGACCTCCAAGGTCTGTTCCAACTTTTATTCTGTTAACATGTAGCTCCTTCAAAACTCAAGCTCTCTGCTTGGATGACATGATGACTTAATATAATATGACTGCTCCAATGGCAATAACTTTTCTCAAACACAAGTTGTTTATTATAACCCTGACAGCCTTAGTTTGGCACATCCCAATTGCTGCTGAAATTGATGCAATGATACCATGGAAATGCAGAGCCAGTTTGATGTACTGGTTAAGGCATCAGGCTGGAATTGAATTGAATAGAATTTATTGCACTAATATGCCGCCCTTTTCCCCGAAGGGGACTCAGGGCGGCTCACAATCCAAGTCAGGGAAGGGGATACAGATAAGGGATAAAAAAGACAAACAAAACAATACACAATTTAAAAGCACACAACAACCATACCATTCGAGGGGGGGGGGCAAAAGCTCTTTAGCCCCAGGCCTGTCGGAACAGCCAGATTTTAAGGGCTTTGCGGAAGGCCTGGAGGGTGGTGAGGGTTCGAATCTCCATGGGGAGCTCGTTCCAGAGGGTCGGAGCAGCCACAGAGAAGGCTCTCCTCCGGGTAGTCGCCAGCCGGCATTGGCCGGCGGATGGAATTCGGAGGAGGCCTAATCTGTGGGATCTAATTGGTCTATTGGAGGTAATTGGCAGCAGGCGGTCTCTCAAGTACCCAGGTCCAATACCATGAAGGGCTTTATAAGTGACGACTAGCGCCTTGAAGCGTATCCGAAGACCAATAGGCAGCCAAAACTGAGAAAGTGTAAGTTCTGGTCCTACCTTGGGGATGAAAGCAGCTGCATGACTTTTGTCCACTTACTTTCTCTCAGCCCTACAAAGGAGGCAATGGCAAACCACTTCTGAAAAACTTTGCCAAGAAAATACGGACTTATCCAGGCAATTCCCAAGAATTGGACATGATTGAATAGAAAAAAAATGATACAGCAGAGCCAGTCTCCAGTTATACTGGTATGGTTTTGCCATTTTCTTTTGATTGGAGTCAGACTACTGGATTGGAGTCCTCAGGGATTGGGCGGCCTATAAATCGATTTAATAAATAAATTTAATAAATAAATAAATAAATACTGATCTCATTTCACGTCTTATATTACAGGTTTCCTGGTAAATAACCCGATGATTCTTACCCCACTTGTACTTTTCCTAAAGAACAAAGAGAAGATAGCTGAATTAAGAGTAAGTATCTTTTAGTTGCTAGATTTATTGAAAATTCTACAAGTATTAAGTCCAATGAATCTGCAAGGATGACAGTGAATAGTGGCAGCCCAAGGTAAATGAGGGATGATATAATATCACAGGCATGCTTCATTAACCAATTTGAACGAGAATCCAATACATTAATATTTATGCACAAATTCAATTTATATATCAGGAACTGATCAATTTCCTATCCAGAAAATAATGTGTCCATAATTTTTACTCAGTTCATAATTGTTCATATTGCAAATATGTTGTAGTTGAACTGTTCGTATAATTAATGGAATAAAAGTCATATTATCTTGACCACTCAACAATCTGAGTTTGCTTTAGCTGTCAGTAAGTATTGTTTTAGTTTAATTTCTAAGTGCCACACTTAAACTGTTACTTGCTCTTGATAAATATTAATCACCAACTTCTATGAAAAGTGAACTTGTTGATCATGTAAGCAAATCTGGCATTACCTATAGTTCATTTTGCTTCCTCACAGACATAAGAATAAATGGTGTTTTCATGCTATGGTATTTCAGAAGATAAATACTCTAAGGTCTTGCAGTAAATCTTTCTCCTTTAATTGTTAGATCAGGAAAACAATTACAGATTTACACAAAAGTGGCTTCCTTCACATAGCTTGTTAACAAAATGATCTTTGTTAAGATTAAAATATGCCTCACTGGGCATGAAACATTATACTCTGTTTATCTTTGAGATTGGAGCAAGCTGTGTCTGTATTCTCATTTTTGCATGCAGAAAAGCAGGAAATATATATATATATTTCGGTAGGGAGACAGAATTAAAACTACATCCAGGTGCCATTCAATAAAATCAAAAATTGCTAAAAAAGCAACGTTTATAGCAAGAGCATTGACAGGCCTGACCAGATGGGAATGATACTCATAAACTTGTTTAAACTGATTCAAGCTTTCAGACTACTTGTTACTACCCTTTTTTTTATTTACAATGTATGCAAACAATATTCCATGGAAACAGCATAGACATAGAGTGAGCTAGACAAATGGTTTCATAATATGAAAGAATATCAGTGCAAAATACCGCACAGCGTTCTTTCTGCAAGGATCATATTATGCCGAGAAGAAGAAGAAACTAAAGAAATTAAAACATTTTAAAAGCGAAAGAATTACTGCTAAGTATAATTTATATCAGCACCATTCAATATATATTGTTGCACACTTTTCTATGGTTGCAAATCATCCTTGTTTTCACCATATCCATATGTCACTTTATACATTGCCTTTTCTGTTTTAAAGCTCTCATCTTTCTCATTTTCTGATTTCCAACCACAACTTTCTCTTCCCCTTGACTCGTTCACTTTTCCTTCATATATTTGCTTTGCAATTTACTCACTTATTTTCTCCGTATGTCCAAATCATTCAATGTATTTGTTTTGTCCTGTTCATTCACTTTGGATCAATTCTGTATGTATTCAGCCCACATTAATTATTGATCCTATTTCTTTTTGTTTCATATTTTATATACTTTGTAAGTACCTTTTCCCACTGAATACAAATTTCATTTATCTTTCTCTACTTGGGATAGGGATATAATAAAGGAGAACTATAGTCTTGCACATAGCCATTTTACCTACTTTGACGAACATTTTAATCCCATGTTTCCACTGTGCTCCTTGACTTCTGCTACTAGAGTTTTCAGATTCTTTGCCTTTTCAGCTGTCAAAGCAGTGTCATCAGCATAGCACAAGTTATTGATGTTTCTTCCTTTAATTTTAAAACCACACTAATCTTCTTCCAATGTAGCTTTCCTTAAAGTATACTTGGCATATTAAATGAATAAACAAGTGAAGTTCATATAAACTTATTTCATTCTTTTGTAAACCGAGAACAATTCTGTTTTAACGTATTTGTATTGTAGCTTCTTGACCTGAATATATGCTTCACATGGAGAAATGAGATGTTTCTAAGCATATCCCACAGCCTGTCATGATCAAAACAAAGGCCTTTTGCTGCAGTAATCAATGAAGCACATATTGGTTTCTTTTTTCTTTGGTATGCTTTGGCGTTCTCCCCATTATTCAGTGTACATCAACAACAATATCTCATGGTTCTCTGCCTTTTTAATAGTCATCTTCAACATCTGGAACTTGGAACTTACACACGAGCAATTTATGATCTGTTCCACAGTCAGCATCTGGTTATGCCTTTGATGCCATAATTGAGTTCCTCCATCTCCTTTTTGCAATAATATATTCAATTTGATTTCTATGTACTCCATCTGCTGATGTCTATATATACAGGCCTCATTTTGGTTATTGGAAGGCAAAGTTAGCAATTAAAAAATGATTGCAGTAGTAGAAATTTACAAATCATTCTCCTGCTTTAGTCCAGATTCCTAGGCCAGTTTGGTTGTAGTAGTTAAAGAGAACAGACTAGGAACCGGGAGACTGTTGAGTTCTAATCCTCCCTTATACAGTATATAAAGGTGGATGGGTGTCCTTAGGCCAGTCATGTGTTCTCAGCCTTAGGAAGAGGACAATGACAACCGCTTCTGAAATCTTACACTACAGGAATTAGCAATTGCCTGGAATCAACATTGACTTGAAGGCACCAAAAAGAGAAAAATCACACATTTTCATCTTTAAGGTTTCCAAATTTAGCATTCTAGTCTCCAACTACAAACGACCCTTGTATGTTCTGTTAATTTTAGATTGAACTTGATAATAAAACATATCAATCTTCTCCTGCATCTGTGGATGGAGCATAAGCCTGAATAGTTGTCATAGTAAAGGTTTGTCCACAAAGTTTATTTGATATTGTTTGGTCATTGATTGCACTGTAGCCAAATATGTTCTTGTCACACTATGAAAGCAACATTGCTCCTTCTTTATTTTACATATCCTGAGTAGTGAACAGTGGGGCCTTTTGACTGGAGATGACTGATCCCAGGCCATCTCAATTCGCTAATGCTTAAAATGTCAATATGTAGTTGTTTCATTTCATCTTTCACTGTGTTAAGCATTCCCATGCTCATACTTCTTATAATCCATATTCCCACTGTAATTCTATTTTGGCAGCTTCAGATTTTCTTTATAACCACATCAGCAACAAGATAGCCCGAAGGCTTTAATCTAGCCACATCATAAACATCAGTAACATTCTGAAAGATTCTCAGCTTTTCATCAGTAGCATGTTGAGTGGCACCTGACCTGAGGGGCCTATTATCTGGGACTGTATTATCAATTGTTTTATATTTTCTATCCATGTGGTTTTCTTGGTAAAAATACAGAAGTGGTTTTCCATTGGCCTCTCTCATAACTTTGCCATTGTTGCCATTGTTATGAAATGGATTGTCTGCTTCCAGCAGTTTCCTATATCTCTACTGCCCAATGTAGATGCCTGCTTGAGTTAATTGCATAGCTGGGATGACCTTTACACTTTGGGTACACCTGCTTTTGCCATACACTCTCACCATTCTTTGTCCGTTCCTCCCAGGAACAGCTGCTGTCCCGCCACAATATGGCAGTGCACAGTGGTGGGATTCAATTTTTTGGTTCTGTGGGCATGGCTTGGTGGAGGTGTGAAGTGGACCGAAGAAGAACGAGGCAGGAGGCTCCTGAGGTAAACTAACAGCGTTTATTCAAATCAAACCGAACAGTAGACAGGCTAGCGGTAGATCAGGACTCTGCCCTGCTTGACAGCTATTTATATGGAGCTGTCAAGCAGGGAAGCCAATAGGTGCACGTCTGACAGCCCGCGCTCAGCCAGCTGCGCCTCAGCCAATCAGGCGCGGCCTGGCTGTTGATGGCTGTCAGTCGTACACGTGAGGACTAACACTTCTTCCCTCCCTAGCGAGGGCGCATGCAAAAACGTGGCGCATGCATACTCGTGAAGATAGGTGTGACGGCGGTGGACATGCCCCGAACGCCTCAGTTCAGGAGGCGGCGCTGGAGAGGTAAGACGTCTCTGTTGCAGCTTCTCCCCAGAGGGAGTGGAGCTCCGGGTGACGTCATGAAGGCCTAGTCCGGAGGGCGGAATCCCAGTAAGAGGTAGGCCGGGTGGCGGGGGCGCAGCCTGGACAGGTGGGGTAATACAAACTTGCCGGTATGCAGAGAATGGGTTGGGAAAGCCTGGTGGTGGAAGGCCTAGGATGGGTGAACTGGGGAGTGCAAGGTTGGGTTGAGGTGGTGCATGAGGTTGTCGGGAAACGGTAACTGGGTAGGAGAGGCCTGACTTGGGGAAGGCCTTATGTGGAAGGGAGGCTGCGAGCGGTGGCGGGCCTGAGGCTGGCTGCTGGGCGATGGTGGCTGGCCTCTGCAGGTCGGATTGAGTCGAGGCCTCTGGAGGGTGGCGGTGCCTTAGTTGGTCCACATGGCGCCGCCACTCAGTGCCATCTGGTAGGTGCACCCTGTAGGAACAGGGACCAGATATTTCAGTGACAGTGGCAGGCACCCACCGAGGATCCCCAGAGTAGCTTCTGGCCCAGACCAGATCCCCCAGCCCAAAGGAACTGGAAGGGGCCCCCAGGTTTCCAGGCTGATCCCCTGAATAGAGAGGGTGCAATCTATCCAGGGTAGTCCGCAGGCACCGGCCCATCAGTAGCTCCACAGGGCTCTTCCACGTGATGAGGCAAGGAGTGGAATGCTGGCCCATAGGGTAAGCAGCCACTCTTGCCGGCCAGTTGCCATGGTCCATGTGGCCTAAAGCCTCCTTGGCCAACTGGACCACCCTCTCCGCCCGGCCATTGCTGGCCGGATGGTAAGGGGTGACTGGTGCGTGGCGGATCCCTTGCGCAGCCAGGAATTCCTGGAACGTCGTAGATGAGAATTGCGGGCCATTGTCGGACACTATGACGTCCGGCAAGCCGTATGTGGCAAGGCCTACACCGTACTTTCGGCTGTGGTGGGTGACATGAGTACCAACTCCACCCATTGAGAGTACGCAACCACGACCACCAGGAACATCTGGCTGTGGAAGGGATTCTCAAAATCGAGGTGAAGATAGTACCATGGCCCCCTGGGCAACTCCCACTCCCAGGGGGAGATGGAGGGAGAGCAGGACAGGACACTTGGCAGGGCACACACCTCCTCACCCAACTCTTAATCTTGTCATCCAGGCAGGGCCATCAGACATAACTCCGGGTGAGCACCTTCATGCGCGCGACCCCCGAGTGTTCCGCATGGAGATGAGAGAGAACTTGGTGGCGGAGGGAGGGAGGAATGATAACTCTGTCGCCCCACAACAGGCACCCACAGTGCAGGGACAGCTCCAACTGACGGGTCTTAAAGGGGAGGAACTCCTGAGAGACACCCCCTGTAGGCCAGCCCCTCAGGACCCATGCCATGACTTGCGAGAGGACAGGGTCGGCTTCAGAGTGGACTGCCACGTCAGTGGCTGACAGAGGAAGGTCCAAGTCTGCAATGGACAGGACCGAGAGGCAAGGAACCGGCTGCGGGTCAGCGCAGGGAAGGGGGCAACGGCTAAGGGTATCGGCGTACCCCAGCTGCTTGCCAGGACGGTATCTCAGTGTATATGAATACGCTGTAAGAAACTCCATCAAGCGGGTCATCCTGGAAGACAGGATGGGAGGGGTTGGTCTGTCACCAGCCAGAAGCCCAAGGAGAGGCTTGTGGTCAGTGTAGAGAGTAAAGTGCCAACCGTAAAGATAGTTGTGGAATTTTTTAATCCCGGACACCTCAGCCAGAGCCTCCTTGTCAATCTGGCTGTAGTTCCTCTCAGCCGAGGAGAGCGTCTGGGAATAAAAAGCCACGGGGGCTTCTGAGCCATTTGAGAGGACATGGCTCAGAACAGCCCCAAGACCGACAGGGGAGGCGTCACATGCCAAAGTCAGTGGCATCTTGTCACTGTATTGGACTAAGAGTGCCTCTGATGTCAGCATGGCTTTGACAGCTGCGAACGCATGCGCTTCACGGCTGCCCCAGCGCCAGGCCACGGATCAGTCAAGCAACTGATGCAGCGGCTCGGCTAGTGAAGCCTTGTGCGGCAAGAAAGGTGCATAAAAATTTAAAAGGCCAAGGAACACTTGCTGCTCCGCCCTGGAGGTGTGCGCAGGGGCATTTCTGATGGCAGTGACTTTAGCGGGTGTAGGTGGGATTCCCTGGGCGTCAATCATGAAGCCCAGGAATTCCACCTTAGGCACAGCAAAGGAGCATTTGCTACGCTTCAATTTGAGACCCGCGCCCCTAAAATGGTCGAAGATCTTCCGAAGTACTTCGATGAGCCCTGAGCGGCTGGTAGCAGCGATCAGGACATCATCGAAGTAGGGGACAACACCAGGGAGCCCATGGAGCAACTGCTCCATGAGGCTCTGAAAGATCCCCAGAAACGCCGAATTGGAGGTGGCGACAATGGAAGGCCCAACGGTGGGTGATGATGGTCTGAGCGGCCTCCGCATCTTCATCCACCAAGAGCTGCTGGTAAGCCTGCGCCATGTCCAGTTTGGCAAAGGTGCAGCCCCACACCAAAGAATGGAGCAAGTGCTGCACCACAGGGACTGGATAGGGGTTTGCCTGGAGGCCAAGGTTGATGGTGGACTTGTAGTCGGCGCAGATCCTGATGGACCCATTGGCCTTGACAGGGACCACTATTGGGGTCTCCCATCGTTAGTGGTTGACGGGTTCCAGGACACTCTGCACCAACAGCTTGCCAAGTTCCGCATCCACCTTGGGCCTCAAGGCAAAAGGCACCCTGCGGGCCTTCAGCCTAATAGGAGCAACCTGGGGGTCTAGATTGAGGGAGATAGGGGTCCCCTTGTACTCCCCCAGCTTACCATCAAAAACATTGGCATAATCCGCCAGGACGTCTTCGATGCCAGGGGGCGTTTCCGCCATGAGGTGCACCCCAGAGAGAGAGAGAGGCCTAATGGGGAGAACCAATCCAGGCCCAGCAGAGCCAGCAGCGGCTTCTGGACCACCAAAACAGGCAGGCAGCAAACCACCACTCCCGTACTTCACCTGCACCACATAGCAACCCAGGGTAGGAATCTGAGTCTCCTGGTAGTCCCGTAGAACAGTGTCTGGTGGAGGAGACAGCTGGGACTTCGGGATGCCTGGGCAGAGCCGGGAAAAGGTTGCCCATGAGAGGAGGGAACGGGAGGACCCTGAGTCCACCTCCATTGTGCAAGGCGATCCCTCGATGAGGAGGGACAGAGTTATCTTTTTAGAGCTGGCTGTCGCCTGGCTGACCGACTCTGCAGGGTGGCAGGGAGGCTCTTGTCAATGGTGAAGCAGTCTTCGCATCGGCGCTGCTGACGGCGGGATTGCTGGCTCCGCGGTGGTGCAGGTTGGCCATAGGACATCTGGGGGACTTCGGGCTGCAGAGGTAGCGGCAGGGTGGCCCGGCAGACTTGCGTTAGGTGCCCCTTCCTGTTACAGCGGCGGCACACGGACGCCTTAAAGCGGCAGCATGCCCGGGCATGGTTGCCTACATAACCTAGACAAGCAGCCGTGGCTGCAGCAGAGCCTCCAGCTGCCGTCTAATAATAGCCCTCAGGTGGTCGACCTGGTCTTCCTCATCAGGGTCAGGCAGTGGCACCAGCTCATCAATAAGGCAAGCCCGGTGCACAGGCTGAGGAGGCAGGAATCTGGCCATTTCAGCAGTAGATTGCTCGGACAGCTCTGCTGCCCTTGCCTCCTCCACGGCTTGCGGCAGGGTGATGTCAGCCTTCACCAGGAGCCGCCACTTAAGCTGGATGTCCCGCACTCCACACACGAATTGCTCGATGAGGTTGTCATCTAGGTCTGGAAATTCACATTGAATCACCATGGTTCTGAGGGACTGGAGGAATTGGCTAATGGATTCAGTCTCTTTTTGAACACACTGCCGAAAGGCATAGTGGCGAGCGATCTTGGAAGGGGTAGGGGCATAGTAGTTCTTCAGCCTGGCCATTATCTTGTCCCAGCCAAGCTCGTAAACTGGCCTCAGAGCCGCAAAAGTGCGGGCCGTGCCGAACATTTCGGGACCGCAGGGACTAAGAAAAAAACTGCACTTGCGTGCCTGCGAGTATCACTGCCAGTTGTTCGCTATCAGGAAGCACTCAAAGCGCTCCAGGAACCTGGCCCACGACTCGCCGGTGGTTCCAAAAGGAGCGAACGGAGGCATAGCAGCCATGGCTCGAGCGGCTAAGTCTTCTTGGCAGCACAAGAGAGACAGAAAAAACGAATTCTCTGTCTCTGTCCTAGGCTGTTAATCAGGGCCTGTGGATCCTATCCTAGTCGCCAGTGAAGTGGTCTGAGGAAGAATGAGGCAGGAGGCTCCTGAGGTAAACTAAGAGCATTTATTCAAACCGAACCAAACAGTAGACAGGCTAGCGGTAGATCAGGACTCCGCCCTGCTTGACAGCTATTTATACAGAGCTGTCAAGCAGGGAGGCCAATAGGCGCGTGTCTGACAGCCCACGCTCAGCCAGCTGCACCTCAGCCAATTAGGCGCGGCCTGGCTGTTGCTGGCTGTTAGTCGTACGCGCGAGGACTAACAGTGTGGCTTGGTGGGGGTGGCTTGGTGGGCATAGTAGGGAAGGATACTATAAAATCTCCATTCCCACCCCACTCCAGGGGGAAGGTACTGCAAAATCCCCATTCCCTCCTGAACAGCTGGGACTTGGGAGGCAGAGAATAGATGGGGCAGGGCCAGTCAGACGTGGTATTTACCGGTTCTCTGAACTACCGGTTCTCTGAACTATTACTGTCTGCTACTGGTTCTCCAGAACCTGCTGAATACCACCTCTGGCAGTGCAGCAGGACTTGTGAGGTGGAGGTGGGGACACAAGATATATAAATTGATCAAAATCACTCATGCAATGTCAAGGTTCAAATGGGGATTTGAAGCTAGTATTTTCTGTTCTCAGCTCAGGACCTTAACTGTTATTCTACTTTGATTCTGTGGTTCTAAGTAGTAAATAAAACAAAGTATGCCCAGTTGCAAGATACTTTCGCTTAATCTGGTCTGATGTGAAACATTTTAGGGTGAAGGTTTATTTTGTTATTAGTTCACATTTTACAAGCCAACTACTAAGAGCTGTGGCAGTTGATTCTAAAACACACTATTTCACATAATAAGGTGACCATCCTGGGTAATATTAACTTGAAGATTAACTTGCTTGCTTTGTATCTTCCTGTGTGTAAATTATGCTTAATGGCCTTTAGCTATATTTTTAATAAACCTACTTATCTTAATCCCAGAACATCCAAATTTTATTTTTATAGCCTGTCTTTTAAAGTTTGTTTACTTACAGACATCTGGTTAATGCATACCTACATATAAATTTTAGGCTCACTGGTCTGAATTGAACATCTGCATTGCAAGAAAGAGCGAACAGACATGAATGCATACTTTTCAATCTACATAGCCAAAATTCTATAGGCTTGAACTTTGTCACTGGAAACTCAATCTTTCGTATTTCTTTTAATGCTGTCTGGGACTTTGTTAATAATAATTTAATCCCAACTGTGACATATTGTATTTCATGCTAAGATTTTTGCCAGAAATGTGCTTTAAAAGAACCATCTGTGGGGTTGGTATATATGAAACACTTAGTTGTTATCAGTGGCAACTACCCTGCAGATTTCAATGAGCCCTAAATTTCACCCTGAGGGTTTATCTCTATTCATCCATTTAGGTTAATGCTAGACTTCTTCATTACCTTGTTGTTACTTTTTTCCCCTTTTAAAGTCAACCCATTCATCTTACAGAGTCTCCCACTCAGGAGCTGTCTGCTAATTTGATTTAAGACCCCACAACTCTTTAATTCTGTCACTTTCAAAATATATCCTCTCTCAGTTCAGCAACAGTTAGAGAAGCACTTTGTCTGATCTGACATCAGGACAGAGGGATTATTACAACACATCTTTTGGAAAGGAGTGCCTGCTTGGAAAGCATTTGAAAACCACAGGCCTCTGACTTGCCTATACTTGTTATGTTGGTTTTAAATAAATACATTAAGACGGAACCAGCTGAATTGCGGAGAGACAAAGAACTCATTGTCTTCCATAATATCTTCATCTTAGACATGGTCTTAGGAGAGCAAGTCTCAAGATGAAGGCACAAGCTTGGCTTGGAGACTATGAAACTGCCTAATAATATACAGTGAGCATGTAGTAATCCAATACAGTGGGCAACTTATTGTTATGGTTATTATTTTAAAATAATAGCTGTGCTTAGATCCTGTAGCAGTTTCCTGGGATTTCTTACAGGTGTCTTCAAGAGGATATAGGAGGTCACAGTATATATTAGCACTATCATGAAAGGTAAACATAATGGATGATCCCTGCTTTGATAAAAACAAGAAGGTGAGGTAACTCCTAGGAATGTTTTGTATACTAGTTTGTGTTCTACAGAATGCCAATATTTTTCTATCAAAAAATTGGGAGAAAATTCATAATTTTTGGCAGCGCATTTTCCCCTTCTCTTCGCTACTTTACTTTTCCTACCGAATTCTTACAAAAATAAGGGTAGGAATTGAGAGGCAGATATGTTGAAGGAAACCCACTGCTGTTTCTACTCTTCTTATTTCATAAGTGATGGCTTCAGTCTTGACAGACATCATGGGCTTTGTGAGAGTGAAATAAGTAAATAACAGGAAGAACTAACCAATATCAAATTTTCTGGGATATTGACCACAAAGTGATGTCTGGCTCCATTTGCGGAGCTGCCTGAAACCTATTCACTGAATGAATGTCCTAACTGTGGTTGGAATGAGATCATGCTTACCACTCTGTGGGAACAAGTTCCGAACCACAATGTTGCTGAATACCACAGCTTCAGTTGAACTCAATGGGAGTTAAACAGGCTGTGGGGGAATGCAGCCAATATTTGTAGTCTTTAATGATAGACAACTGTTTGAAGACAACAAAACATGCTGGGTGTTACATTAGAGCTGTTTAGGGGTTGTAGCCTACAGTTTTATTATTTACTTCCGGCAATCCATAAACTTAGCAGTTTCTATAAAAGCTGCTTCTTCATTACTTATAAAGACATAATGTATATTTTACAGGCAGTATTGTCAATTGATTCTCCCTCCCCCAAAGATTCCCATTTTCTCACAGTCATCTTTTGAGAAGCTTTCTATTAAACATAGGATATGAGATGCAGATTCTAATCTGTAGGGCCAGTTTATTTCATGTTTTTAAAGTTATTGTGCTTCCTCTCAGCCCCTTCCCCTCTTTATCATTATCGGGGATACTTAGGAGGCTATTCTATCTTCATTGAATCATTAATTTTTTTTAAAAAAATCACTAGGCTCCTATCTTCTGGGATAGGGGAAAAGGGAGTGAAAGAAAACAAACCGTAAATTCACGATGTCTCTGAAGATTTTAGGAAAGGAAATAATATTTGAACAAGCCAGAACAGGAGAATGAGAGTTTTAACTGACAATTTTATGTTTTGGTTTGTGTCTGTGACAGAACTTTATAGAATAATATCAATTTAGTGGCAATATGTTTTTAGGGTAAAAATTGCCAGAAGATCGTAAAAGCACACCTGTCTGATTATGTTTTTGTAAATTATTATCGTTTAAGGCATGTCGCCAAAAAAGACAAGAAACCAATTTAACTATTCTCTGCATCAGTCCCTACACACCTGCCCCAGGCTATATAATCCAGACAAATAAAATTTTCAGACCATAAAGAGCTGCCTTATTTTGTCTATGCAGCCCAGGAGTGTCAAATGCCAAGGGTCAGAAGAAAATATATTTCATGTCACAATTTACTACCTGATCCTTTGTTTTCTTAACTAGAAAAGCCAAAAATTAAACATAAAATCTTCTGCCTGCAAAGGCTGTACCGGTACTCTGTTTATTTAATATGCTTTTGTACTGGCCACTATAAAATTGGGACAGGGATAGCCTAACAAATTAAAATTCATTATTTAAAAAGAAATCTATGTTAGAAAAACCCAGTGCCATGAAGAAGTTGACTGCTGTACTTTTTATACTGCTGTCATGAAAAAGAGAATTTGTTTCTGAAATTCCTTTCAGAGAGCAGAATCACAGATATGAGGGCAGCATGATATACAGGTATTATTTGGTAGAAAGATCTTTCAGTGTATAATAATCTTAGTTTCCTTGGCTTTAGCTAAATCCCAAGGGAACATATCATAGACATAATCTTCCCCTTGCCTTTTTCAGATTAGAGAGTGTGTATGAACAAGGCAGCTTCAAATAACCAAAGATGCATTTAAAAAAAAAACAATAAAAACATCAGTAAGCATCATCTCCAATAGTAAAAGAAACTAAAACATTCTTTAAAGATAATTTTTTCAGTCTCCAGAGGACTAAGGAAGTTTCTTTTTGCAGGGATATTTCTGAAAAACTGCAAAGATTTTGGCATAGCAGTAAGACAAACATTATAAAAATGGGGGGAAAGTAAATATGACTAAACTGTGGTCTTATTTTTAAATTATTTTTCTCCCCAACTTATAACTGACTGGGTCTTTTCCAAATATACCAAAATTCTGTAAGATGTGCTCTGTTTCCCCTCTTGGAACTGACTTCTTAGTCCTTGTCCAAAACTATAAAATGATTCCGGAACTCTGTATGATACTGAACCAAAAGCCAAAAATAAAATAATCATTTTTTTAAAAAAAATTATCTAGACCTCATGAAAAACTGGAGGTTTTTTGTATGTTCACATAAATTCTTTTCTCTAACTTGAGTAATCACAGTGACTGATTAAAGAACTCATCTTATTATATATTTTTGGAAAAAAAGATGTTTTTAAAATAACTTCTGTGTTAATTCTACATGTATTCATTTTAATATAAAATATGATCTTTGGGTACATTCCGATTTAATGGATCATGTCTTTAACATGTCTTTGCAAAACTATCATAATGAAAGTCTAGTTAATTGGATGAATTTAGTTTCCTTCTAAAATATTCACATGATTGCTTCTTTTCATTTTAGCGTTTTTTAAAATGCAACTGTGCAATATTAGTTAATTATATCACATGCTATAGAGCAGAAATGCACACTATGCTTTACAAATATTTTGAAAACAAGAAGGAAGTAATGAAGATGACCTGTCCTAAGATAAGGAATAATTAAAGGAACTATTACTAGTTCCCAGTTACCATTTTGCTTTTGGGTACAATACCGTTGGTCTTCATCTTCCAATCAATTCTTCTTATCTACCTGATCTTATCAGGTAGAACAGGGGTATCAAACTGGCACCCTGGGGGGCTGGATGTGTCACACGCAGGCCATGCCCAACCCAGTTTTGTGAATGGGAAAAATGATGCGAAATGTCACGTGACTGCAACATGACACTGTGAGTTTGATACACATGAGATAGAATGTCCTCCCTCTGGCTCCTCTCTCTAAGGTCATCTGCAAGGACTTTGGAGCTAGATCTTTTCAGATCCTGGTTCCCTTTCATAGAACAGCATCCCCTGATATCTGTATGGGGCCAATAAATGGCTGTTAAGACTTGCTTTTTCCAATAGATTCTACAAAATAGAATTTTGTAGCTTGAAGTTTTATTTAAATAGTAAATTTAAAATAGCTAATGAAAAACATAATATGTGATGCATCAAAAGAAATCAAGCTGCAGAATGATCCAACAAAAACATGTTTGATTTTGTTAAAAGGAGTTTGATTTAAATGTGGGAAATTTGGGTTTTTTTTATTTGTATATGATTTGTATTTTGTGTAGCGTTATTTATGGAAAAGGATAAGTAAACCACTCAAAATCAAGTATGACGGAAGTGGAACATTATCCCAAAGGTGCTTTTTCAAGAGGCAACTGGACTTTCTGGTTTTTCTTTGAAGACATTTTGCTTCTCATCCAAGAATCTTCTTCAGCTCTGACTGGATGGTGGGGAATGGAAAGATTTATACTCCTTGCAGATAACTAGTCATTTGCATTCTTTTAGCAAAAGGCCACCTGGAGGTTTTTCTGTGTCATCAGGGTAACCCAAGTGTTGCAAATGGGTGTGGAGCCTTCTTTGAATTGTTGAAAAAATGTGTGTTGTAGAGTGGAGATAGATGGTGTCATATCGCTCCCCCTCTGTTGAAAGAGGGTTGTTCAGTTTTGACACAGATGGCCTCTTTGACCCCTCTTTCAAACCAGTGGCCCTCTCTGCCCAAAATATGGACTTTGCTGTCTTCAAAAGTGTGCCGTTTGTCTTTTAAATGCAGATGGACTACTGAATCTAGACCTGATGGATTTGTTCTCCTATGTTCCAACAAGGCTCCATGCCCATTTGTATCACTCCTGACTACACAAATAAACCTCCAGGATGCCTCAACAACTCACTTAAAAATGCAATTGACCAGCTTTCTGCAAGGAGTATAACTTCTTCCATTCCCCACCATCCAGTCAGAGCTGAAGAAACTTCTTGGATGAGAAGTGAAATGTCTTCAAAGAAAAACCAGAAAGTCCAGTTGCCTCTTGAAAAAGCACCTTTAGGACAACCATGAGCGTAATTGAGAATCTCCATAAATAAGTTGGACATTAGTCCAGTAAAATAAAATAATAATAAAAAACAAATTTCCCACATTTAAATCAAACTCCTTTTAGTATCTATGCTTTTGTTGGGTCATTCCGCAGCTTGATTTCTTCTGATGCATCACGTATTATGTTTTTCATTAGCTATTGTTCTGACCAAGTCATGCATTGTTGAATGCTAATCTTATAAGAGCATAGCATGTGAGAATACACATGTAAAGTCACCAAGGGAGTGAATGGGAGATGTTATGCTTCATTTTTCCACAACATCCTGGATGATGACATGAGGCTAACCCTCACATTACCAGGCCAAAGTTTATCACATTAATTTTGCCTTTTGCCTGTTTCTCTTTATTTTCACTTAGGCCTATTTGTCATCATGGGGATGAGAGAACTAAAGCTGTATCCTGCCAAGATAAATAAGATGAGAGAGGGAGGAAAGTTGAATTCTCTTCCTTTATTAAAAAAAATGTCACTGATTTAAATATTGAAAATAAAGTATTGAGGACTTTGCAAGTGTAAAATGAGATGGCAGTCTTCTAACCTGGATTCAGAAGGGGCCATTCACTTGAAATAATGTATATCTTTGTATGTATGAAGTTTTTTAAAAAAAAATATATATGTACTCTTCCTTTTCTCCTGAGGTGATTTTATTGAACTTATTCTAGATAGTGTGTCAATAAACAAGACCTTGTATCTGTGAATCATGCTTAAAACATTTGTGGGCCTTTCATAATGTCTCTTAGTCCAGCCCAGATGTATTCAGTGATCCGGTGAGAGTCTGTTCTCACCACCCAATAAAACATTCGAATAGTAATGCTCTTGTTTGCTGACAGCTAGCAGAAGACAACTGAAGCAGCAGCTTTATCAGCTGTGGGACAGCTGCCCTTGCTTTGAGGTGGATTGGCCCTTTAATCAAACTAGACTCTTGACAAATAAGAACACAAGCTCTAATTATCTGGATGCTGGGAGAGACAGTTTGTCTTTTAATTGGTACTATAGATTTAAAACTACAAGATGGCATAAGCTACCTTCCCTCCCTGTTTTCTTGTTCAGTATTGAGTATCTGGAGGTGCAGATAACTAACAATCTGAACTGGTCTCTCCACACGTCATCCTTAGTGAAGCATGCAAACCAGCGTCTGCATTTCCTGAGTTCGATGAGGAGAGAACATTTTTCTCCTTCTATCCTAGCCACTTTTTACAGAGACGCAATTGAGAGAATTTTAACAAATGGCATCACTTTTTGGTTTGGTAGCAGCAGTGCCTCAGAGAGAAAGTCCATTCAGAGAATAGTAAGGGCAGCCGAGAAGATTATAGGAAGCTCATTCCTGTCACCAGGATACTGCTCATAAGTGCTGTATGCTAGTGGTGGGATTCAATTTTTTTTTAATACCAGTTCTGTGGACGCGACTTTGTGGGCATGGCTTTGTGGGCGTGGCAGGGGAAGGATACTGCAAAATCCCCATTCCGTTCCCACCGCACTAATCTGCTTTCCAGCTCCGTTCCCCTGTTCAGGGCAACAACAGCAGCAAAAAAGATCAGCGGAGGGGCTGGGAGGCAGCAAGGGTGAGGACAGCCTATTTGCTGGTTCTCCAAACTACTCAAAATTTCCGCTACCGATTCTCCAGAATCTGTCAGAAAACTGGCTGAAAACCACCTCTGCTATGTGCTTAGAGCTCAAAGTATTTTTGGAGACTCCACAACACCCACTTCACAGTCTGTTTGTATTTCTCCCCTCTGGGAGGAGGTTCCAAAGTATTTCTAAAAGGACTTTCAGACTCTATAAAAACTTTCTTCCCTATGCTATCCGTCTAGTAAACTCGCAAGATTTGTTTCTCCTGCCATGTACATGTATACATCCAAACTATTCTGTGTTGTTTCTCTGTGTCATATAATATATGTGGGTATCTGCATAATTTTGTATCTATTCATTTATTTGTTTTGTCATGTTTATGTAGTGTATATTAGAGGTGGAAACCCTTTGAGAGCTGTATGCAACAAAATTTCATTTTAACGTATGCTGATTAGTGTATATTCAAAGTGACAATAAAGTTATTCTAAGTCTAAGTTCATCAGTTGTTGCGTGTGTACATTTGAATTAGACCTGGGAGCAGAAATTGGAAATTTTGGACCAGATGGTCCAAAAAATTTGATAAGAAATGTCTCAGAGAACTATATTGATGGAATTCTTTCTTTTAAAAGAGGTAGATTTTGGAGGAACTTACAACAGTTACAACAAGTTCATATTGGTATTTAGAAACTGGAGAATACTTTTGAAAATGATTTTCTTCTGTTCAATACTCTTTCCTAAAATTTCCTTGTGAAATTCACCTTTGCTGAAATCCACTTGCCATACTGAAAGATTAGCAGTTTGGAATCCATGTGTCACAGTCTTAAAATACTAATATTCTGTTCAGGATATGTTATGGAGTGGTGAATTGTTAAAACTCAGTTTTTGGAACAGCCCATTTCTTTTCACAGGTGCACTTTGATAAAATGAGAAAGATAAGTCCAGTTATTACAATACTCACAAAAGAAATACATTCTATGATAGATTCCTTGAAAAGAAAAATGTGTAATTTGTTAGTAATACAGAACTGCTCTCACTGAGAAAAAAAACCCCTTCAAATCCATGTAACTACAGATGTGTAATTTTTTTTTGCAATGGATTTTTTGAATAATTGATGAAATTGAATAATATATGTCCCTATGAAGCACGCTATCTGTGTAATTGCTAGGAATCATAAATGACTTGATGGCATATAATCAATCAATCAATCATATGAGTCTCATAGATTTAATTCACACAGATTTATTTTTATCCCTATTCTCAACTCAATTTTCTTACTTTGTGTTCTTTAAAGTGCATGATTTATCTAATGCAACATCTCTAAACATCTTATTTCCTTTTGGATTAAGATGGAATTTAGAAGTGAATATGTAGCCCTTCTCAGGCATTTAACACATGACAGCTCCGGTTAAACTCCACCTTGTATCAATGTTGCTGAGTAGTCCTCGACTTACAACCACAATTCAGCCCAAAATTTATGCTGTTAAGTGAGACATTTGTTAAGTGAGTTTTGCCCCATTTTAAAACTTTCTTGTCGTAGTTGTTAAGTGAATCATTGCAGTTGATAAGTTAGTAACATGGTTGTTAAGTGAATCTGGCTTCCCCATTGACTGCTTGTCAAAAGGTTGCAAAAGCTGGTCACATAACCCTGGGACATAGCAGCGGTCACAAGTATGAACCAGTTGCCAAGCATCTGAATTTTAATCACAAGATCATGGGAATGCTGCAAAGGTCGTAAATGTGAAAAATGGTCATAAGTCACTTTTTTTAGTGCCATTGTAACTTTGAATGATCACTATACGAACTATGGTAAGTCAAGGACTACTTGTACAACTTTTGGCAATTGAATATATACATACATACATGCATACATACATACATACATACATACATACATACATACATACCAGTGGTGGGTTCCAGATCCCACCACTGGTATGGGTCTGGCGTCCTCCACATGAATGCACACAGCACGTGCGCATCCTCCAAATGAATGCATGCAGTGTGCACGCATACGTGCACAGCGCATACATGCGTCTTACCTTCCAGCGATGGCTCCGCAAGCCTCTGCGATGCTCCAGCTGCTTGGCAGAGCGTCGCACAAGCACCAAAGGCTTTAAAGCACCAAAGGCTTTAAAGATAGGTAAGGAGCAGGTTGGTGGGCCCTCCAGAGCACCGTACCGGAATGATACCTGGTGCTCTGGGCAGGCTCCGTTACGCCCATACTGGGGCGTACCACCTGCAACTCACATACCCGAAAAAGTAGCGCGGACATGCATGGGGGAATACCAGAAACTGGAAGAGCAGTTCCTTGGTGCACATGCACGGGAATGCCAGAAACCGGAATAGCAGTTTCTTGTTTGGCATGCATGCACCAGGAAGGCAAGCTTCTGGTTTCTGGAGTTCACATGGTCTTCTGGTTTCTGGTGTGCATGCCGGTGCACAGATAATGCGGACCAGGTAGCTGCTCTTCCAGTTTCCGGTGTTCCTGCATGCACGAAGACCAGTGCGTATATTGTGCCGGATCCCAGAAGAGCAACGGGTGACAGCTAGTGTGCCCAGAGAGATGGCTCTGCATGCTACTTCTGGCATGTGTGTCAAAGGTTCGCTATCACCGCACTACACCATTTAGAGTTTTGAGAGATTTGGGTGATGGGGGTGGCAAATCACATTAGGAATTTGTATATTTCGTTCCCTATTCCTTTTCACGTAACAATGTTGTGGAAAATTAGAAGGTTTGACTAAGTAGGTGTTTCTATATCACTTGAAAGTGAAATAGTTGAATAACTTGTCAAAATCATATTGGTGAAGACTATTGCTGTTATAATGATGAAGAATAAGTAAGTGGCTCTTTCAGTTTAGAATAATGTATAGTAGAATAGTGTGGACAAAAATATGGACGAAAAATATACTTACTATCCATTCTTCATCTTAAGATAGCACTTGTCTCTTACGACGTTTAGTTATATTAAGGAATGCTGCCATCTAGAGAAATTAACAAGTATTTTCCAAACAGACATATGTGCCCACACACTCAGATACATAAATCATTCATAAGCCTCTATAGAGGATTTATTTCGTTCTGTTGTTTATAAAACTGTCCCCAACATAATTGCAAATGATGCTCTCTTCCTGTTTCTACAAAACTCCTTTTGATAACATACCAATGTTATCCCATACCAATGTTGAACTGGGTCATTTCATTTCACTTTTTAAAGTGAATGATTGTTTCCTTACAATTAGCTATGGGAAAGTTGCAGGAATTTGGGAAGAATTTGCATCAGATTGTTAAAAAAAAAAGTGCAGATATTATGATGTTGCAAGATTAATTTTTTTCCACGTCATACAATTCTCCAGGATTAAGACAAGACTATTTTGAAGCAACAAAAGACATAATAGCTACACTTTGATTTATTAGACTGAAATCTTCACTATCACCAACACATGCACAATCTTCTGATTCTACTACTTTGCATTTATAGCATATAATCTGCCTTCAAGGAGACAGGTCACCTTTGAAATTACTAGCATCTTCGTAGGGCTGGATGTCTTTGATCTTTATCTGACTGTTCCTATGTCCTAGAACGCCAGGGAGACATCGTTGATATATGACCCGTTAGTTCCTAGTTCCAGAACTTTGATCTTATTATAATGTCTTCAACTTTAGAGTTTCATTCCAGTCTTTTCTACTTCAAAGCTGTGTATCTTTATATCCACTGAATGCTCAGGAAATATTAAAACATGCCTACTTGGCTTTATGGTATTGTACAGTACCATCTGGAATTTTAGGGGAAATTATGTCTATATTTAATATAGTACTAAATTATGATTTAGTACTAGAAGTCTAGAAATGTGGTTAAACAATCCCATTGCATTGAGCAGATGTGGCAACTGGTGTTACAGTGAAATACAGATGGTTGCTTGCTGTGCTCAACGCATCTTTTCTATGCCATTACTGTTAGTCTCTGATAATGATTTCAGCCTTTTTTCCATTGTACCCCATTCCTCCAGATGGTCCTTCTGCTTTCATTCTCTCAAAGGCTGGAAGTGATTGTTACTGAACAAGGAAAGGAAAAATGTTGTTTAGGCAGAATTGAGATTTATCCCTGTTTTTGAACAAGTTCAACACAGCCACATTTGAAGAGGAAGAGAACCATGAGGAGAATAATGAAAAGAAAGTTGAAAGGGACAGGCAACAAGGTCAGTTCTCTTCATGTATAGTATATCTCTGTGAGAATTTCTATATACATAGGATTAGAAAAAGTATCACAGATTCGAAAATGGCAGCAGGGTGTTAATGATAAAAGTCAGGTATGCTGTAAATTAGAAAAAAATATTTGTTTCTTCAAAACCCAGAAATCTTGTCAAAATAAGAAGAAGAAATAGATGTTTAGGGGACTGGAGTCGGAAACATATGAAGAATGGTTGCAGGAACTGGGTATGTCTAGTTCAATGAAAAGAAGGACTAAGGGAGACATGATAGCAGTTTTCCAGGGGCTGACACAAAGAAGAGGAAGCCAAACTATTCTCCAAAGCACCTGAGGCCAGAATAAGAAGCAGTGGGTGGAAACTAATCAAGAAGAGAAGCAACCTAGAACTAAGGAGAAATTTCCTGACAGTTAGAACAATTAACTAGTGGACTTGCTTCCAGAAGTTGTGAATGCTCCAACACTGGAAGTTTTTAAGAAGAGATTGGACAACCATTGGTGTGAAATGGTAGAGGGTTTCTTGCCTGAGAATGGGGTTGGACTAGAAGACCTCCAAAGTCCCTTCCAACCCTGTTATTCTATTCTAAATACAATAGACATTCTGAGAAAAGAAATCCAAACAGTCAAAATAAGCATGCACAAATCTTTTAAAACTATGATTTTAAGGAGCACATGACAAAGAACATTAAGACAAGCAACACAAAAGTCTTATATATATTTGGAATTGAAAACTGATCTTTCAGGATGTTGTAGGATTGGAGTGGTAGAGGAAGATAGAGAAATAATGGAGCAACTGAATTAATCCTTTGCTTCTGTATTCACTAGTGAGAATAGAGAGAATACATGTCCATGTTTGAGGAAGATTAAACAAAGACATAAATGAGATACAGGGTTACAAACTAAATTGACAACTTAAAATAAATAATTTCAAATGTCCAGAACTTGTCTATAATGGGTTCTTAAAGAACCTATGAAATTGAAATGTCAAATGTCAAACTGTTCATCTTTTTACAAATATGTGGAGTTTCTCGGTACATCAGCAATTATTCCTAAGAATGATGATGTGGATCTAGGTTTCAAAAGGGATGATAAAAGAAACAGCAGGGCAATAGCAATAGCAATAGCAGTAGACTTATATACCGCTTCATAGGCCTTCAGGCCTCTCTAAGCGGTTTACAGAGAGTCAGCATATTGCCCCCAACAATCTGGGTCCTCATTTTACCCACCTTGGAAGGATGGAAGGCTGAGTCAACCCTGAGCCGGTGAGATTTGAACCGCTGACCTGCTGATCTAGCAGTAGCCTGCAGTGCTGCATTTAACCACTGCGCCACCTTGGCTCTTTGCTTAAGATCATAAAATGGAGGGAATGATTATTGATGATGTTCATCCATCGTGTTTGAAGACCTTGACATCTAACAGGTTGTGGGTTGGGCACGATGAGTCCACAGGTGGCTGGTAAGGCTTATACAGGCACAAAATGTTCTGCCACATGTCAGGCAAACATATGTGGACACCATTGTTGCAGCCAGTGGTTGGATATGACCGGTACACCCCGGTACGGGTGTACCGGTGCCTGCTGGGAGGCTCCTGAGGGCCAAGCCGCCCAACCCCCCTCCTTACCTGAGTTGACCGGGACTTATGTGCACAGAGCGTACGGCACCTGTGTGATCCTCTGCCGAGCAGCTGGAGCGTCGCAGGCAGTAAGTACGCATGCTGTGAGTGTGCTGTGAGTGTGCTGTGCGCATGCTGCGCACATGATGCATGTGTGCATGTGGTGGATGCCCAGCCCAGCCCTTTGCACCGTATTGGTTGCAACGGGATCCGGAACCCACCACTGGTTGCAGCATTTGCTTTGCGGACTGCTTTCTTCTCTTGTGCTATGGTTGTTCTTCTGTCCTCAGATGTCTGGCAGCCATTATTAAAGAGAAAAACAATGCAACTCATAGAATGAGCCTCCCTAAAAGGAAACAATTGGCTATTAGAATGAATTGTCAATTGGTGAGATAAGCTGAGAATCTTCACTCTAAGGTAGAGCTGTGAGTTATATCAATAGTCAACAACAACTCAGTGTCAAGGCCACAAAGCACAAAGCAAGCAGTCTGTTGAACCATGAGTGAAGGGGGAAGCAGCAGCAATGATTTAAAACTGTTGTGGGTCTAAGAAGACAATTCCACTATTATGCTGACAGAGAGCAATTAATAGTTCAAAGAGACTTCATTCTGATTTACAATATAGATACTTATCTAGTTAAGCAATGTTGTTTGCCTGACTGACTTCAGGCAAGGCCAAGCCATACCTAATAAACCTAATAAACTTGATGGACTGGTGGACTGATGGACTTCAAGTCCTGATTCAGGCAATCTGGCAATTGGTTAAAAAACAAGAAATGGAGAATAGGAATGAGTTGGAAAAAGCTATCTTGATAAGATTTGCAAAAAGATCAGTGTGAGGTTCATTCACTCTCATTCATTCTTTCAATATGGCTACCCATGTCTCCAGAGCAGTGGTGGGTTCTGGCTGCCATAGCAACTGGGTCGGGCATCCACCATGTGCCTGCGTGCAGCACGCGCATGCGTACCCACCACCTACGACGCTCCAGCTGCTCGGTGGAGCATCACACAGGTGCTGTACGCCCTTTGTGTATGTGCAAATGCCCCGGTTGGGTCAAACAGAGGTAAGGAGAGCGGGCGGGTGGGCCCTCTGGAGCACCGTACTGGAACGGTACCTGGTGCTCCCAGTATGTCCGTACTGGGGCATACTGGTCATATCCCACCACTGCTCCAGAGGATGCTAGGTAGTGAACACACATGTTTTCCAACACTATCATCAAAGTGACCTTGTAGACAACTGTTTATGTTCAATTTATAGATACAAGTTATTATCTTTATTATTATTCTATTTTTTAATTTATTCCAGGTTTCAATTTATTTTTCAGTGGAATTGTACAGCTTATATGCATTTTTAAAGATGGAAAAATTCTGAAGTGATTTATCTTGGTCTGAATTTTTTACATCTCAAACAAATGCCAGGGGTGTTTAGATTTTCTAAAGCCACTGTTATGTCCTAAGTTTCTGGATAAAAAAGAAGAATAAGAAAAAACACTGAATATGTTTTTTATGGTCTTATGTATGAAACTAGAGTTGATACAAGAGAAAACCATGAAATAATACACAGATGTAGAAAATTATCTTGTTTCTGAAATTCTAGAAATTTCTCTGACTAGTGAAGAAAATTATTTTCATTAACATTTATATCCATCCTTTCTAGTCATCAGAAACTCAAAATATGCAACAGTCTAAAATGATATGTAAACAATAAAAACAATTCAAGCAATTAAAATGACCAGTATTCCAGCTCAGAATTAAAATTTCTACTTAAAGTTAGGATGGTTGTTCAGTCCCCCCTCCTTCGCTCGTTAATAGACGACAGGCAGACAAACTTAAAAGGAACTCACTTTATCAGTCCTCAGATCAAACTGGCTGCGAGCCCAAAGTAAACCTAAATAAAGTCTCTGCCTGAAGATAACGGAATGCAAAATAAATCTCTCTTACGGCAAAACAAGGTGTACAAAAAAAAAGCAAAGCACTTCTCCAAGTGTCTCTTCGAATCAGGGTTACAGAAGGCAAATCACTTCTCCAAGTGTCTCTCACAAATAAACCACAACCGAGGATCAATGAACGAATGAATGAACATTGACTCCTGCAACCAGGGTGTGGCACCATCTGTCCTTTTATCACCAAAAGACGCCACTAACGAGCCCCAGCCTCATTGTTAATCTTGCATCCCGACTCAACTCACAGCAAACTATTGCTGAGTCACAACAGATGGTTAAGATGGTTAAGGAGTGATTGTTAGATTCCTTTCAATTTTTCAGTGATAGTTGTTGAAATATAGCATAATATGGTATCTGCTCAGATAGCAGATACTGTGGGATGAGGAAAACTGCAACAAGCATTAGAATAGGGGTGTCAAACTCAATTTTATTGAGAGCTGCATCCGGGTTGTGGATGACCTCTAGGGGCTGGGTGGGCATGGCCAACTGTGTGGGTATGGCCAACTAGGTGGGTGTGGCCAGCTTGACACTACTCCCCAAATTGCTGGCATGTTTCCTCTTCGAATGGGGTAGACTGGGCTGAAGCCACGCTGCCACAATGTTTCCTCTTCGCATTGGGTAGACCGGGCTGAAGCCATGTGGGACAGCCTCTTACATTTTCCATGGGCCAGATCCAACCACATTGCAGACCGGATTCAGCCTGTGGGCCTTGTGTTTGACACCCCTGCATTAGAAGATCAGCTCTGTGTCACATCAGTCCTGATAGTCTCTAGTTAGACTATTGTCCTCACTGTGATGGAGCACATTGTTCAGCTTGCTCAGTACATAGCAGAGGTGGGTTCCTACCAGTTCGCACATATTCGGTAGAATCGGTTCATCAAATCTACTGAACCGGTTAGAAGAGGTTCCACCAGTGGACCCGGAAAGCAGGCCACACCTACAGAAGAGGTTCCAAATTTTTTTGAAACCCACCACTGGTCCTTGGATATGATTATTCTACACTATCATGCTCATATTTATAAAACTCAGTGCCTCTGTGAAAGGTTAGGATGACTACTGCGTTTGTGGTGCAATCAGAACATTGCGTGTGTTGAAGTTGTTTTAATGCAAACCAAAGATGCCTTTTAAAAAACAAGTTTACATCATATTCTTAGGCATGCCAGTGCTGTGTGTGAGGTAATTTAAAGTGGTTCTGACAAGTGTCGTCGGCATCTTCATATCCGGTCACATGGGCGGCAAGCCACTCCCACAAAGGAAGCAACACCCACAGAGTAGGTTCGAACAATTTTTGAAACCCACCACTGATACATAGTAAGATTTAGTTGTCTATCTCGTAACTTCCATATATGAAGTCTGCCATTTTTATTTATTGATTAATCTCATTGATACAGCAACTCTGGGCTGCATTTTGTTCCTTATCTCATATAACAATGCATCCTGATCCTAATAGTTACTTCATTTTTTAAAATTTAAAATACAAGTAGTGTATTGACTTACAATCATTCGTTTAGTGAAGGTTTGAAGTTACAAAAAAGTGACTTATGGCTGTTTTTTCACATTGATAACTGTTGCAACATCCCTGTGGTCATGTGATCAAAATTTGGATGCTTGTCAACTGGCATGTATTCATGATGGTTGATGACAGTTGTAGCATCCAGGTGTCATGTGATCACCTTCTGTGATCTTCTGACAAGCAAAGTCAATGGGGAAGTCAAATTCACTTAAGAACCATGTAGAGTAATTTAACAACTGCAGATTCACTTAACAACTGTCCCAAGAAAGGTCATAAAGTGGGGCAAAACTCATTTAACAATTATCTTGCTTAGCAATGGAAATTTTTGGCTCAATAATTGTCATAAGTTGAGTATTACCTGTATTTATGTTCCACCAGTCCCGCAATGGGATTCAAGGTGGTACACAAGATAAAGGAGATTATTGAATACACAACAGTAATATAAAAATAATTAAAAATGAGTAATAAATTACATAACTTTACAATCTGTAATATGGTAATTTAGTTGGCTATATTATCATGGACAGTGTTAGTATAGTTAATATCTAGGGGGCTATTCTGAACTCACAAATGGGGTAACATCATGGATTTTACTTAAAGAGATTAAATTTGCAGTAGATTATGAGAGCAAGTACAATAAATTCTATGAAAGTAATTCATTGCCCATTCATTTTCCTAAGTCTGTTTCTGGTCTCCCAAGTATATTAATTAATACAGGCCTTAAGCTCATTTAACATCTTGTCAAGCTTCATGCCAATTAACTGGCTCTTATTCTACGGATTTTTGTAAATGCAGAGCCAGAATTTACATTTGGGAATAAATCAATCTCAAGGAATAAAGAAGCAGATCCAAGAGACAGAGGCCTTCCCTGGCAATCAAGAGGGAAGTAGAACTTTTTGGGTGTTTGGAGAGATTTATGCAATTTGGTATTAAGCTTCAGTCTTCTTTTCTCTGCTTGTCAGAGTCTAACTAGAACTCCAAATAATTAAATTGTCACTGCTTTACAAATTGCACCAATTATCCTTCCATTTCATTTTGCTGTCACTATTAAGACCGCCCATTATTAATGATATCCCAAACGTTTCATTTCTAAATGGAGTAAAGGATCTCTTTACAACTAAGGTCATTCCAATCTGTCAGATTTCATTAATTTTAATTAAATGCGCTTTGCTGGCAGACCATGGTATTCCGGGGTTGGGGAATTTGTGTTGCAGATGGAGATGCTATGGCAGCATAATCAAGTTTTGATATGCTGTGATTGTACCAGATAGGTCTCCTAAGAGACAATCTTAGCTAGGCTGTGAATGGCCCAGTACCAATTATTCTTCTACACAACTATGCTTAGCAAAAGGAGGAATCATAAGATAGGGAGAGATATATGGTTATACGGGTAGTCCTTGATTTACAACAGTTCATTTAGTGACCATTCAAAGTTACAACATCACTGAAAAAAGTGGCATGACCATTTTTCACATGACTGTTGCAGCATCGCCATGGTTGTCGTCGTCGTCGTCGTCGTCTTCTTCTTCCTCCTCCTCCTCCTCCTCCTCCTCCTCCTCCTCCTCCTCCTCCTCCTCCTCCTCCTCCTCCTCCTCCTCCTCCTCCTCCTCCTCCTCCTCCTCCTCCTCCTCCTCCTCCTCCTCCTCCTCCTCCTCCTCCTTAGCATATTCCTCCAAGTGCAGGGTCTGCTTTTTGGATCATTAAATACCACTTTGCACAGTTAGCTGCATCTCCAGGGCACAGGGCCACAGTTTGCTGATAGATTTGTTGATGGTATCTTGCCATCTCTGTTTTGGGGGTCCTTGAGGTCGCTGGCCATTGACTTCTAATTGATAGGCAGTCTTGGCAATGGTGGAAGGTGCTGCTGTTAGAATATTACCATACTAGTGGAGCCGGCCTTCTCTCATCTTCTCTATAATTGGTTCCACACCAAAATGTGGTCAAATGGTGCATTTGTGATGTGGTCAAGAAGGGAGATCCCCGATATCCAATGGAGCATTTGCATTTCCATGGCATGGAGAGAGCTTTCGGTCCCTGTTGCTGCTGCCCAGCATTCAGTGCCATACAGTGCAACGCGGCGGACTGCATCCCCATGGACATGTGATCAAAATTCAGATGATTGGCAACTGACTCATGTATGATGATTGCAGTGTCCTGGGGTCATGTGATCACCTTTCGTGACCGTCTTACAATCAAAGATAATGGGGAATCCATATTTACTTAACAACCGTGTTACTAATTTAACAAGTGTAGTGATT